>NW_005187464.1:1427733-1428978 GCF_000239375.1 Pundamilia nyererei | reverse complement strand
CAAGATTTTCACACATGGCCACCTGCTGGGACAAAGAAATGACACTAAATACCACTTTCCAGCAGTGTGCCAGTGCAAAGCCAGTTCTGTGTTTCTGTTTGAGCACCAGCCCAGATATCAGTGGATCTGAGAACTGCTTATTATTATGTATAGTATTACCAGCAGAAGCTGACTTTCAAAGTTAAGGTTCACAGCTGAAATCTGAAGCTATTTGTTTAGGTTTGTATTTATTATTTATAAAGCTAAACAGATATTCATCCCTCATTTTTGCTTTACTTCAAATGGACACCTTAATTACCTTTAAAGAAATGCAGATTTAAATATTTTTAGTGACATGAAAGCTGAGCAAATGGGCCCATTAATGAATTTCACAGAAATTCATTAAGCAAAAATAGAGGGTATTATGTGATCTGAAATTTGCTCCATAACATGATCATTATTCATTGCTTTCCTGCTCAGTATTGATCCATTACTTCATTCTCATCTAGTGGGATTAAAGTAATTTATTACCATTCCTCGGTGAAAATCCTGAGCACATATACTTAGTCTGACCAACTTTGTGCTCTTTTACTTTGGAAATTTTATTTGGGGTTCAGCTTGACTAATCACCAAGACCTTTGTTGAAACATTTGCTTGCTTCATGAGGGGAAAACACATTACGCAAATGTGTTCTCATACACAAACATGTTGTGTAAATTAAAGCAAATGCCGGAGGAGCAGGCGAGGTGCAAATGCTTGCAGCGTAATTTAGCTCCCAATTTACACAAGCAAACAAACAAAATGCTCATTGTGTTCAATTGCTGAGAGATTAGGAAGAAATTTGCATAACACAAATCAGTGACAGGAAGTGGCAGGCAGGTGGGGGGTGGGGGTTCTCTGTGCAAAGAAAACTGAGATGACACATGGGATTTTAAAAACAGATACTGACTCACTCACTGTTCTTTCGCTGTTCAAACTGTCTTGTTGAAAGTTTTCTTTGACGTTTTCTCTCTTTCTATGTAAATAAGTTCATGTCTGTGGATCAAATCTGATCCTCATTTGCAAAATAATGGACATTTCACATCATCTTCAGCCTGATTGTGGATACTGAGTGCATAAAAAATGCAAATTGCTAAAAATATTTATTCACATTTACTTCTTATAAGTCAGATGATAATTTAGTGCACAGTCATTTTCTAGGTGGTCCATTGTGAAGGCTGTGAGTGCAGTAGATGGGCAATGCAGAAAATCTTAATTAATTAAGGT
>NW_005187464.1:1423115-1427551 GCF_000239375.1 Pundamilia nyererei | reverse complement strand
GGGGAAGACTTAAGCTGTTGTTGTGGTTGAATGCATTGAAAACAAATGTGTTATTTGCACACGTAGCTGCAGGTGCAATGAACTGGAATTTAACACATCAAATATTAGGTTTTTCCAGACAACCAGAATATGAAAGAGATTTGTTCAAAATCCGACAAATCCACACAGATCTTTTTAGAGACTGCGCCAAAGCTTAGGCACATGAAAGCCATTATACATTTGCATACACGTTCTTTTGTCCTACACTGATTTTTGTGTTTTGTTGTTTGTTGTTTTTACTGAAAGCTTCAGATACCCGTCACAATGATCTCTCTGTGTTATCCAGAAAGTCAAACGCACAGACAGCCAAGTAGCTACAATTTTCTCCTTATTTTTCTTTTAAGCCTCGGATCCTTGGATTGTAGACTTGTGTTGTATAACACCACTTAAAAAAACCAACTCTATGTGTGTTCCCTGTTAATTAAATAGTAAATATATAAAGATAAAGATAAAAGATTCAATCTGCTTGTTAAAAAAATTCCCAGGGTATTATTTGGATTGACGTCTTGGATTCCTGCTTTGATTTCATTATTAGTCCAGTCATGTTACGCTTCAGTTCTTTGGTTCAGTTCTCATTCGTATTTTGATTTACTTGCCACTGTAGTGCTAGTTTTATTTTTTGTGATTGTGAGTCTTTGTTCTTGTGAAATTGATTTCTGGTTTCTATTCATTTTGTTATTCCAGCCTCGTTGGGGCCTCGCTGTCTGCGCTCTTAACACTCTCAGGCCCAAATTAAGTTTTTTGTTGCTAATGCACAACCAAGTCCTGCAGTGGTACTTCTGAGTAAAAAAAAAAACAACTCATAAAATATGTATGTGGGGTAATCATGTTGTTAGTTCTTAACTGTTGCAAATCTGCAACGTCTGCCTGGAGAGGGTTAATGTCACGTTCATGTACTTGTGCCCTTTGTGCTTCACTGTCTTTTGTTCGTTTACTGATGACTAATGACCCACACCCTTTTTCACACCTTGGCTCATGTGATAAGGCACATGATCAATGGTGGGTCAACAACCCTCTTAACTCCCACTTAAATACACCTGACTCTCCACCATTGGTCTTAGAACTGAAGAAGCGTCTCAGATGAGAGGTGAAACATCCTCAAGAAACTTAAAGAAGTCCAGTCATCCAGTTTCTTTCCAAGCTCCTTAGATTACCATGACCTGGATGACTGAGAACCTACACAGACATATTCCTGCTCTGCTTTGTTGCGTATGTCATATCCTTTTGTTCTATACTTTCTGTCGTGCTGCTTATGGTCTTGGCCTTAAATTGGATTTCAGGCACATGTGTTTGATTTTGCACTGCAATAGACTGGTGACCTGTCCATAATGTAACCCTCCTTTCATCCTATGACAGTGGGGATAGGCTTGAACTCTATATTGGATCTATTTTGTATCAGGCAATAATCTGATATTTGTACAACTACATGCTAACATTCTGACTAAATATGGAGGTCTCTCACATTCAGCATTTTTGATTTATGGCCCAAACTGTCTTAAAAATGTATCTTTACATCCATGATACAAACAGTGGCGTGGAAATCCCAGTACATCAGCAATCCATCTGACCAAAACAACTTAAATCACCTTTCCCATTCTGATGCTCAGTTTGAACTTTAGCAGGTGGTCTTGATGACGTCTACATGCCTAAATGCACTGAGCTGCTGAAATGTGATGGGATGACTAGATATTTGCAAAAATAGCAGTTTCAACACGTGTACCTAATAACCAACTGGCTACTTATCTTCTGCATATTTGGACACAAAATCTTTAATATGAGCCTTTTTAATCAGAAGGAGGAACATTTGTTGGGATTTTTTAATGAGTGCTAAAAATCATCGCCAAAAAACTTCTTTTCTTTCTTTTTTTTTTAAATTATAGCATAATTAAAGGCTTTAATTTAGCTTCTCTCAATGTTATAAATCTGTGTTCACTTTAATTTTCATTAACTTTGTGTTCCCATGTCTATCCAGAATTCAAAATGGTTTAATGTTGCCTAATTGCAAATACTGCTCTAACAATGAGAACAATAATGTTCAACTCTGATCCTGGAAGGAACTAAAATATCATCAACACAGCACCCATGTCTCTGCGGGACCAGCTGAAACTTAGAGCGACTTGTGGTCCTTTATTTGGACAATTTAAAGCACAGATTAATGTTTTACTCTGCATCATTATTTATTATACAAGTCCTAGAACTGCAGCCATGAGTAGGTTTTGCATCATTAGCCTCCCTAAAAACTGTGTTTTGATAGTAAGTAAGGAAGTTGTATATTAATTATGATCTTTACATGTTTCACTTAGTATGATACTTTCTGGCATTAATTGGGTTGAAAACCAAATGTTTATTAGGCATTTCACATTTATTATACTTGCTAATTAGTTGAACACATCTGTTGCTGGGAGGCACAATAACTAAATCAGACAGTACTGTATGGTATTTTACAGTCCTATTAATCAGTATGTTCATAAAAATTAATGGTTTCAGAGAAAATTCAAAGATAATGCTGCCTATTTTGAAAGGGCAGAGAGAAGACTGAAGTACTGTAACAGTCTAAGGGTCCATACAAAAAGCTTTCCATGCCACAGATGGTAAAAATTAATATAATTTAGATATAGTCTACAAAATTAAGCAGCAACAACTATGGTAAGAAGTGGCATCAACCCCTGGCGGTGCCAAACAGCTACATTAGGTTGAGGCGTAACCCCAAAACAGCAGCACTCGCCTCTGTAATGCTCTGGCTTCTGGAGGGAGCCAGTGGTGCCGCAGCTAGCTGCTGTGATTTAAGCCCCTGCTATGATTATTCTACATTCACCAGCTGTCGTTTATCTGTCATTTGGTGATGGGCAAGAAACGGCTTTTTAAACCCTTTTCTCTCCCCCCCCTTTTTAAAACCTCAAACAGCTGCCTCCTATTGCCAAAAAAGGCATAAGTTTGATGAGAGGGATGAAAAATCACTTTGAGTGAACCCTTTCTCATCCAAGTAGGCATGTGCTCCATTGTCAGAATGAAATTATTGATCATCGTTGCTTTAAGTCACCAGCTGAAGCTGAGCTACCCTGAAGAGATCATTATGGTTATTTTGTCGAAGCTACGAGAGCTCCTTCAAGAGCCACAGATCCCGGGTAGTACGATCATGTCTTAAAAAAGTGCATCGCCCCTTTAACATTGAGCAGATTCCATGGAAGGCAAAGAAAGAAAATGTGGTGATAAAATCTTTTAAATAAAAGAAATAAACCTCTCATTTAATATTTTCTTCTTTACTACACCAGTATTCTTCCACATGTCCCTCACAAACTGTGCGGGTTGTTTACATCAGGGTGTGATGCAGCATTTGAAGTGAGTTTTATCCTGATGAAGTGAACACAGAGTCTGTGCGTCTTATGAGTCAGATAAAGGTGTTTTGAGACCCCATCAACTGAGAACATAACAAGTCACGAGTGCTGTGATACTTCACCTTCTGTAAGATCAATGATGATGACCTCAGCAATCACATGAGTCACTTCACATCAGAACCGACGTGAGCTGGGTGTCAGCAAAGCTCTTAGTTTTCCTCCTGTGAGTTTCACACTTGTTCTCAGTTCTTCTGAAGTACATATGTCCCCTTGTACTTATATTTTAAAGTCCTTTTAAAATGTTTCTATAGGTCTCTTTTTCTCATTTTGCAGTCACACATTGTAGAGAGATACTTTAGAAAATATATAGATTATGACTCTTTAAGGGTTGTTTCTTTTTCATTTGTATAAAAGAAAAGAAAATACACATTTTAAATGTCTCTATGTAAACCTCATCACACATGCAGGTATGTTCAAAATCCAACAATCTGGAAACTCACCAGCCACTCTATTAGGGACTCTTTAGCACTGGGTTTGACAGTGCTAAAGAGTCCCTAATAGAGTAGCTGGTGAGTTTCCAGATTCTTCCTGTTTTCCTTCCCACTTTCACCAAGGGATTGGTCATATGGGGTTGTCTGATTGTTGGAGTTAGTGTCCATATTATTGTAGAGTGTTACATTGCAATATAAAGAACCTTGAGATGACTGCTATTGTAATTTGGGGATCATTAAATAAATCTGACTTGAATTGATTTGGTCACTCTAATCTGACATCTGGCATTAACAAGGTATTTTCTCCCAGAGAGTTTCTGAAATGCTGTGAAATACTGAACGTAAACCTGTGTGGTACCAACAGCATTCAAAGTCACTGTTTTTCGTCAAAGGAGCTTGCAAAGAAAAGCATCTGGACTTCTTTCAGTTGCTTGAAGACGTTTCACCTCTCATCCGAGAAGCTTCTTCAGTTCTAATGTCAAATGGTGGAGAGTCCCAGATATAAACCTAGTGGGAGTGACCCCCCACAGAGGGACAAAAGGACCCCCTGATGATCCTCTAATCGCCTGAG
>NW_005187464.1:1420629-1423095 GCF_000239375.1 Pundamilia nyererei | reverse complement strand
GCAAGCTCCTTTGACTACGATGACCTGGATGACTGAGAACCTTCACAGACTTAAATTGTTTTTCCTTCCCCATTTTGATGCTCAGTTTGAACTTCATCAGGTGGGCTTGACAATGTCTACGTTGGCAGACAGCCACTGTGGCGCCATGACCAGGTTCTTATGGCAGTGGCTAGACTTATCTATTAATAGCAGCAAACAGCATCATGATTCAAAGAAGACAATATCAACTGCCTCAGAGAAACCAACAAACAAATACAGGCCATTTCACACAGCCTTGGACTGGCAGTTAGAAGTATATCGTGAAAAGCAGTTCCCAGAGCTCACTGTTAAAACTTCAGTCAGACCATACTTGATAATTACCTCTGAAGTTTCAAAACATTTGATCACAATGGAACTCATGGTGCCTTGGAAAGAGTATTCCAAACAAGACCTTGAGAAGAAAACGCACAAGGTACCAAGACCTGCAGGAAAAATGTAGGAACAGGGACAGGAGGACTTTCTGTGAGCCAAGAGAAGGAGGATGCAGAAGCTTTGCAGGATGCTCATTTTGCAAAGTTGAACATTACAGGAGCTGCTGGAGGGCCATTCAATCTTTGACTGAAGCTGCAAGGAAAGCCCATCCATGGGCTGCCGGTGGGTCACAACTTTCCTACATTTAAGCAACAAAACTTGCAGCTAAAACCTAAGTTAACATTAACAACACGCAAGCAATACTAATTTATTAATGTTTATGATTTCTTAATAAACCTGTAACAACTAATTTCGGCCGCGTAGGTGTAGGATTACAAACTGCAACCTCATTATAGTCACTTGAGGTCAAAATAAATGCATTGGCATTGTTTTTTCCCTTTTGTGTTTCCAAATTGTGTGAACACTGCTTGCAGTCTATAATTCCTGAGAGAAAATGTCTTGCCCTTTAGGTGCTTTATGTTCTGTGTGTTTAGAAAAGCAGAGGCTGTAAACGATGCACTGTATCGCTGGTGGGAGACCATTACAGTAAAGTTGTGGGCCAGACATCTGAACAATGAGCTGAATTGTGAAAGCTCGATGCAGGAGGGAGCAGCAGACTCAGATAATGATGGTCTGTCGGTTTGTCACTGACAACACTGAGTGGGTCTCTTGCTATATAAAAATATTGATTATAGCTGCTTTAATAAAATTTGGATTCAGCTCTGCAGCTGTTTCCAAGAAAGTCAGGGCTTAAATGCTCCATTGGAGCTTTTTTCAAATGAAGAAAAAAGTAATCATGTGGTTGGACCGACTCCAGCAAAAGAGACTTTTCAAAACTAAGAAACCCAAAACGTGCAACTTTTAAAGGTGTATGAGTGATAAATCCAATACTCTAATGAAGCCTTAATTAACTGCCGCTTATGTATCAGCCATAACAGTGTTTGAACAAAGTTCCTGTGGAAACATCTGTCAGCAGACTTGAACTCAAATTTAATGAGCTGCACATTCGATTAGTTGCACTCTCTAAATATGAAATTTCCTTCCTGCTAAAGGGACAAGAGCTCTTCTACTAAGTTAAGTTCAAGACGATTACAGGAAAACACTAAAGGTCACACAATTAATCGTAATCTGTTTTGTGAAATCACTCTGAGAGATATATTGAGCATTTTTGAAAATATTTTAATATTATTTATAATAAAGGAACCTTGTTGGGGGACCTGACACCAGATGGTTCATCGATTCGCACGGGATTCATTTGCATCAACATCACAGCAACACATTTTTGCATCATTAAATGGGCACTTTCATCTTTTCTTTAAAAAACTGCTTCTGCTTATACAGAATAAACATGATTTGCATATGTTATGAACTTTGCAGCCACAGGCCCGCCCTTTCCTGTGAATCCTTACAACACCAGGTAAAAATTCCTTCCTACAGTACTAGACCTCTAAATCTGCGAAAATGACATGAAAGGATAGACTTCTAGCATCTGGGGATCAAACTAATTCAGTTTATTTTTGTTTTTTCTGTCTATGCCTGTAATATCATTATTATGTGTATATGCAGTGTGATATACATTTTATGTATTTATTTTCTTTTTCATTTTTTTAATGAGAAATGGCACAAGACACTGTGTCTTGCTAGCCTTGTTTATGTCTTTTACAAAGATTCATGCTTTCATATGTGGCTTCCTCTGAAATTTGGAGCAAATTTCTGCCTCATACACAAAGGTAAGGCAAGGCAAGGCAAGTTTATTTATATAGCACAATTCAACAACAAGGTGATTCAAAGTGCTTTACAGAGACATCAGAAACAAAAACAAATAAAAAGCATGATTTAAAATTGATTAAAACAAGCAAACAAACAAACTAATTAACAAACAAACAAAACAGTATATAAAATCAAAACAGATAAAATCAGAACAGTAGATAAAATCAGTAGTTAAAATGTACGTTTTGAAATTTAAGCTTAAAAGTGTGGATTTGGTGCTTTATTCAAATGCAGCTGAGAATAGGT
>NW_005187464.1:1412675-1413801 GCF_000239375.1 Pundamilia nyererei | reverse complement strand
GTAAACAGGGTCCCAGCTGTAAACAGGGTCCCAGCTGTCACAAAACTGAAATGACAGCCTTGTTTTCCTTTAAAAAGTCAAAAAATTTATAGCAGAAGAATTGCTGAGGCATAACTGCTGCTGGATTTACATCATTCATCTGTGCAGGCTCTGGGAGCTGTGTTCTGTTAGCAAGCACTTGTACAGGCTTTAGCGGGACAATGCTCTAAATGGAAACATTTGAAAAGCAATTCTTCTTTAAAAACAGGAAGCTTTGTTGACCATCTCATCGCCCTAAGTCAGTTTCCGTCATGATGAATCCCTCAGTGAGAGAAGTGCAGTTAATTCAATTTCCTTTTTGCCTGGCATCGGCGTTCATTCATTTTCAGTGGATCCATTCATTACATCTGAGCAATCCACAGTTTTTCTTTTGGCTATATTGATGTAGTGTATGGGATTCCTTAGTGGGTGTGCTAGTGGGAGGTGCTTGGGCAACAAGCGACCATGCATCAGGTGTAACAGTCACTTTTTTTGTTGCCCAAACAAAAACTCAACACGGCCCTCCAAGATTGATGTGTTTCCCCAAGAAAGACTCATTTTAAAGACGTTCCAAAACATGTAGGTGCCTGGACTATGCGGACTTGTCATTAATTGTTATCCAGTTGCGTTTTAATTATCCTGTAATTTTAATACATCGATTGTTTTATGTCTTTTGGCATTGAAAGATACTGTGCTGGTGATTGTACCACACTCTTCTTCGGTGTGCACACTTGGGGCGGTGTAGTTTAAGTTTGCGTCTGGATTTGTAGTGGAACTGTGGTGTGATCGCTTAGTTAGCGTGAGTGGTAAATTAAATTGAGCCCCACACCGTGCTGCAGCCTCTGGCTGTTCTCGCTTTTCCTAACTTGACCTTTTGCGGGTCCATTGGGTATGTTTTTTTTTTTATTAACATATTTGCATTTTCCAGCCATCCAGCCATCTATTTCCTTCTGCTTATTCAATGCAGGGTAGCAGTTGAATGGGATCCTCTCTCAGCTGTCACAGGAGGAGGGGGGTTACTCCCTGGACAGGTTGCCAGTCTACTGCAGTGCTAACCATTCACACTAGCATTCACAACCAATTTAGAATCACCAGTTAACCCACATGC
>NW_005187464.1:1411039-1412410 GCF_000239375.1 Pundamilia nyererei | reverse complement strand
TTTTTTTTTTATATATAAAAACTGCAACAGCACTTGTGCAGTGTTTACTTAATTTCAGTACAGTGGTAACCCTTCTCGTGAGCCACATTAATATGAGTGTAAGTCACGATCTTCATTCCTCTATTTCACCCTTAACTGTTCATTCATATATTTCATGGTAATTAATAACTCATTTTTACATGAGATACTTCATATACTGCTGACATGCAGACCTGCATGTGTAGCAGCCAACATGCGTTGCTGTTGTCTTACGTGGGCTTTTGTAGACCCCTTTCCAGCAGGATTGGAAGGAATCCAGCTTCAGCTTCCATTTTTCTGATCTTTTTGACAATCAGCACTTTGATTGTGTGTTAAGTCAGAAGGTTACTGGCAAGGCAACCGTGTAAACAAACAGTTCAGCAAGCAATTAATTAAACTACTGTCATAGTGAGTCCTGCACATGCCTGTGAACACAGCTCTAATTATCTTAACTGTCACCATTCCCAGATCTCTCAGTCAGACCGCTAACTAACGTGTTGAAGATCAAAAGTCTGTGGCAAGTCCAACCTAGACTTGGAACTAAACTATCTTATTGGCATTTCTCTCACCCACTCTCTCTCCCCCCGTTTTCTCCTCCTCTCTCGCGCACTCTCTCTTCCTGTCTTTATAAAACTGCATTCAGCCCGAGCTCACTCACCGTGGAGAAGCACACAAGGAAGGTCTGCTCTTCACACTCCTCACACACTCAACTCGTCATTGCACTGAGAAACAGCAGCACAGGTAGGTTATCAGCTGATTGTTTTTTAAGGAATTTTCATGTTATTGTATTCTTTTTTATTTTATTTTATTTTCAGCTGCACCTTAAGCAGTAGTAGTAACATTTTTCTTTTTCCAAGTGCATAAAAATATGTAATTAGAACAGAAACGAGTGTTTCCTGTTTTTCAAGCTTTTCCAGTCACATGTAACACAAGCCTCACAGGTAGGGGCTTATGTTAGGTAATTTCAGAATATTATATATATATATGGCAATTGCATGCTTATCCACATTTTTTTTCAATTAATGCATATAAAGGTATACATTGTTGTGAGCTAATAGCTTTGCATGCCAGACCTCTTTTATGATGCTTCTTGGCATTTTCATCCAAGGGCCTACAGCTGGATTTCTAACATAAAATCAGATTGCAAATAAGTGCTGGCATGGACATGTGAAGCTTTGTATTGTTGAAGGGTGAGTGTGTGAACACAAAGGAACCAAAAAGACCTGTGTATGTCATCTAACGCTAAAAAAAAGTATTTTGGAACAGTGATATGAAATATCTATTAGTCTGTCAAAAAGTTTAGATTCGTAATCATGTAAATTGCAAATATCTGAATGAGAAGAAATTTGCATC
>NW_005187464.1:1380465-1410737 GCF_000239375.1 Pundamilia nyererei | reverse complement strand
GGGCAGAAATTCTGCAGCAGGCAGATGTTTCTAGATATCCGGGCTCTTCTGCAGATGTACAACATAATGAGCTTTGGACACGAAACAAAAATAGGTAGCAGATGAAAGAGACATAAAGCCTTATTTTGAGAAGTATTTGGAAGAACTCCAACAGCATCATCAGCTGAGAATCACCAAAAACCTGTGAAACCCTGATACCCCTATGTACAGTACAATACAAAGAATTCTGTCAGAAGTGATCTTTCTGAAAGATGAGAGTTTATTTGCCTGTCTGTAAAGCAAGACAAGCTCCTCACCTGAGATCAGAGCTTTGTTGGAACCCTGCAGCAGGTTCTGGGTTCCTACAAAGCTCTGATGTAAAATAAACCCAAACAAATCAATGCATTAATATTGGGTTAGCTATAGAGACAATAACATTAAACCTTCATCCACATAAGAGCTGTTGAAAGTTCTCTAAAATGCTTTTATCAAACATAAAAAATGCATATAATAGCATATTAATGTGTTGTTGTTTACCTTTTTTCACTTATACAACGTTTATTGATAGCACTTTATATTTTGTCCCTTTGGAGCTCTTTTGGTGCACAAGACTCCATCGTTTTTTCTCCTTATTCACATTCAGGTTACTATGTCATTTGGTTTGAGCCTCATTTGTGTGGAAAGTAATTTGGGGGAGCAAAGTACTTTTTATTTGTGCAGATCTGATCTTTTTAACCACATTTAAAGCACCAGGGTCAGTCTTTTAGACCTGTCAACATCCATTTGGCAAATCGTCACTGAAAGAAAATGCACTCTACAAGTATGAAAAAGCCCTGTGATACATACAAATTATCGAGTGCATAATTTCTTCACTGCCGAAATCTGTAAGAGGTTCAAAGGAGAGACTTGTATTCAATTGTACCTGAAAAGAACAAAATCCTGAACAAGTACCAGCAAACTATGGAGGAAATCTGATCAAATTTTACAATCTTTTCATTTGTTCACACTCTTGGTGAACATTAGGATAAGCTGTCAGAATCAGTCCTTTGCATCAATAGCAGAATTGAATGAAAAAAAAAGGCCTTGACAAGGTACAGTTCAGTCCTTAGTTATTCGGTGTACTGCTACACTAAAGAGCAGTATAAGTGTCAAGTGTAAAAAGAACAGAATGAGTACAGAAAGTCACAGTCTGTGCTGCAGCTGCAAATGATGTAATCTGGTGAGGTAAAAAGGACAGAAATATTTTCATGAAATTATGTGCAAAAACAAAACAACCACAATAATAAACCTCATCGATTCTGACTGCGCTCCTTTTAGACTTCATTTCAAAACACTACTGCTTTGCAGAGGGGCTCCTGTTTCATCATCTATTTGCAAATTACTACATTTAGATAATTACACGACACATTGCATCAGCAAGCTGGCTTCAAAATCAGGCTGTGAAGTTATTTTGCACAGGAGATTTAATATGTAGAAATTCAGAAATTTTCATCCATATAATGGCAGCCCATTGCAATTTTGAGGAGGTTACCAGTCTTGTAAACTCAACATGATGCCTAGAAGAGCTAGTTTGATAGATAAATTAGTGTACATTTGTTTTCCTTCGTTTCTTTTTCATTCCATCTGGTGGTGTTCCAGTTGTCAGCTTCAAGGACAGGTTTAGCATCGATGATGATAAATCAGCGAGTTTTGGCTCGCTGATTTAAAACAGTTTTTTACTAGTTAAATATCTGTAGTTCTTTTAAGTCTTCCACAAGTCTTCGAACCACGGAGCAAAGAGGTGTTCGGTCCCACCTTACACATGTGAAGCTGTTCCTGGTTCCACTTTTCAGGCACACAAAAACAAGGAAGTCGTTAATTTAATTTTACGCTTAAATGTTTCCTCCCGTTAATTAATTAACTTGCAATTCCTTCTCTGCTAGATGGCATGTGACAATAACCGGAAAGGGAAGCAACATTTTAATCAATTAATATAATGCATTAAAATGGAGCTTGGATTGACTGGATAAAATTGAGATTTTACCTTTGGAAAAGTTAGAATGTCGTGTCGTTTCACTGCTTTTTGTTTTTTGTTTTTATAGTGCAGTTACTGGCAGACTGATTCTGCTCCCATGGAGGCTAATCATAGTGGTTTGACTGGAAGCACACAACCATCTTTGCTAGAAAGACAGACTGATGGGCACATTTATGAAGTTGCAGTACAAACCAACTCCACCAACCGCAGCTCCCAGTTTGCAGACGTGGCCTTGCTGCAAACTTTCAAACCTCTCATCATCCCCTTTTACGTTCTAGTCGTGGTGGTGGGTGTCTTTGGGAATTACCTGCTTCTTTATGTCATCTGCCGAACCCGAAAGATGCACAACGTCACCAACTTTTTCATTGGAAACCTGGCCTTCTCTGACATGCTCATGTGTGTCACCTGCGTCCCCTTTACTCTCGCCTACGCCTTCAACCCTCATGGTTGGGTTTTCGGGCGCACCATGTGCTATCTGGTGTTTCTCGTCCAACCTGTCACAGTGTATGTTTCAGTCTTCACACTCACTGCTATTGCTGTGGACAGGTGAGTGCTCCTTGTGGCATATGAGATCTTCTTTAGATCAAAATTGAAGATTTGAATTATTTGAATTGTTTTAAATGTTTTTCCCTTTGTCTTTCCCTCTTTCTCTCTCTTGCTCTGTACATATATATATGTATATATCTCACAGACAATTAGAAAGGCTTGAAAACGCATCACATCTCAATGGCAAAAAAACCCCCTCTTAGATATCTACACTGATATGGACTGGGTAATGTGTTTGGTACAAAAGGCTGCCGCATCATTTGATGGAAATAAAAATGATCAGACCCTGAAAACACCCCAAATATCAAAATGAGAAATCGATGCAGCAGGTCAGATCATTTTGTCGAAATTTCATTGCAGCAACTTAAAATAGTGTTCAGCAGTTTGTACAGATCCCACGTGCTTGTATGCATGTCTGAAAATGTCGAGGGATCCTCCGAATGAGAAGATGGCTGAAGTCCTGATTTCCTCCTAGATCCTGGACAGTTTGAGGTGTAGCCTGGCAGAATCAGATGGACTGAAACATAATGTCCCAGAGGTGTTCTATTGAATTTAAGTTAGTCAAGCCTGGGGGACAGTCAGTGGTATCAATTGCTTCATCCTTCAGGAGCTGCCTACATACTGTCATCACATGACGTGGATTGTCATTGTCATGCACCGTGAGGAACCCAGGACCCACTGCACCAATGTAGGGTCTGACAATGGGTCCAAGGATTTCATCCTGATACCTAATAGCACACAAGTTGCTCTTGGTCAGCCTACAGAGGTCTGTGCATCCCTCCCCAGACCATCACTGACTCACCATCAAACAGGCCATGTTAAACGAGGTTATAGGCCACATAACCTTCTCCACAGCTTCTCCAGACACCTTTCACGTCTGTCACATGTACTCAGGGTGAACCCGCTCTCATCTGTTGTAAGCACGGGATGCGAGTGGTGGATCTGCCAGTTCAGATATTCTATGGCAAATGTAAATGGGGCTCCATGGTGCCAGGCAGTGAATACTGTGGAGGATGTCGGACCCTAAGGGCATCTCTGTGAAGTCTGTTTCTGATTGTTGGAACATTCACACTGGTGTTCTGCTGGAGTTCATTTTGTAGGGCTTTGGCTCTGGCAGTGCTCATCCTGTTGCTCCTTGCACAAAGGACCAGATATTGGTCCTGCTGATGGTTTAAGTGCTTTCTACAGCCCCATCCAGCTCTACTAGAGTATGTGCCTGACTCCTGAAGTCTCCACCATGATTTTCAGACTGCTGGAAGACACAGTAAAGCTTCTGGAATGGCACAAATTGATGAGTCATCCTGGAGGAGCTGGACTACCTGTGCTACCTCTGTTGGGTCCAGGTATCGCCTTGGGCTACCAGCAGTGAAACTGATCCTAAATGTGAGAAAAGATGTAAAACCAGTCCTGTTTTGGGGATTGTCTCACTTTTGCTCTTCTAGTGTGACAATTGTTAATTTCATTAACAGCAAAAGCGCTGAAACTCATGAAGAACTGCATTTTTTTGTTGTTGTTTCATGATCTGAAACATGGACAAAGTGTGACAAATATGTAAAAAAAAGAAAAAAAAGAATAGAAAGACATCAGGAAAGGAACAAATACTTCACAGTATATATGAGAGAACTGTAAATTTGATTATAAATTGCAATTATAACTCATTATGATTACTTGGAAATGAGACATTAGTTTAGAAATTAGGCAGATATGAAGGGAGACTGATTACTGAGTGTTTCCTTTTCATTGAGGTGACACTTAAACAATAAAGATTTTCCACTGAATGCATTAATTCATTTACATGAGCTCCAGACCCAGACATAACATAATTATTCAGCTGTATCGGGTGTTCATCATTAAATCCCTGAGACATGCAACAGACCTCAGATTTGAACAGGTCTGCTCACTGGACCCATGAAAAATTCATTGATCTTTAGTTAAGTTTTCAATTGTACTTTGCATTCTGCAATGTCTCCTCCTTCTAAGGGGAAGACATTAACATGAAATGAAAAGTCCCTTTACTTTTACAGAGAATATAATGCTGCTGTCATTTTGTGATGCACAACTGGGTTCAGTTTTAAAGTGTAAAATATAAATAATTCACTCTTTTTCCTCGTGGACTGTGCAGGTCACGGAGTCCACTCTGTCTTTTCTAACAAATTTGATTGTCCTTCAGTGAAGCACGTCGAATGCAAAGTAACTGGTTATGAGAAAATGATTCAACTTAACATTTATAGCCAATATTAAGTAACGCCACTGCCAATGAGCTTGAGTATTATAATTGTAGGAGTTCACGACTGCATTAATAGCCATTCATTAATTAAGCATGAGCACCTTCCCTTTCTTTTTTATAAAGTACTATTCCTTATTCATTGCAGATATTATGCAACAGTTCACCCCCTGAAGAAGCGGACCTCTGTGGCGACCTGTGCCTCTGTCCTTACTGGGATCTGGCTTCTGTCTTGTGGCCTGGTAGCTCCAGCAGTGACCCACACCTATCATGTTGAATTCAAAGAGGAAGGCTTCACTATCTGTGAGGAGTTCTGGTTGGGTCAGGAAAAAGAAAGACGTGCTTATGCGTACAGCACCCTGCTGGTTACTTACGTCCTCCCGCTTTCGGCTGTTTTTGTCTCTTATCTCTGCATCACTGTCAAACTGAGGAACTGCGTTGCTCCAGGCCACAGGACGCAGGACCAGGCAGGCGCTCAGCAGGCTCGCAAAAGAAAGATCTTTCGCCTGGTCGCTCTCCTGGTGTCTGCCTTTGCGGTGTGCTGGCTTCCTATTCACGTGTTCAACGTGCTGAGAGACATTGACATTCACCTCATCAACAAGCGTTACTTTTTGCTCATCCAATTGCTGTGCCACCTGTGCGCCATGAGCTCCTCCTGCTGTAACCCCTTCCTGTACGCCTGGCTTCACGACCGCTTCCGCACCGAGCTGCGGAAGATGTTCAAGTGCCATCATCGCATTGGAGTGCCTGCCAATCACTGTGCCGCCAGCGTGGTATTGTAATTGACTAGTGAAGAGCATCCTCTGTCGTTAATTTAGTGTCACTTACTGACTCATCCTGAGCGCAAGTGGAAACACAGGTCTCACCAGCAAACCATTCCACCTAAACATTCGTGGTAATGCAGTCATTGGTTATAAAACGGGATGGGGGTGAATCTCAGGTGATTTATTTCCTGGGTAGCATGAAAATGTGCATTCATTTTCTTAGGAATCACATCTGTTAAATGGCACGATCAGTCGTGTTTAGGTGGGAGTAGCACCTGTTTATTTGTGTAAAAGGCTGATCATTTAAGCTAAGAGCGGCGAAAACTCAGAGGACCCAAACCAGGCTAAGGCAAGCATGAGTGCATGCAGCTACTTTTGTGGCTACTTAGATCCGCACATTTCCTTTGTATGGGTTGCCATGTGCCACGAGCTGAAAGATAAGAATCTCTGCTAACACGGGGGGAGGGGGCATATCAGCAGCAGATTTCATAAATATCAGACGGTTAGACTACTCTGTCATGGACCACAGTGCTGTTTGAAAAGAAATGTTAATATTAAAAAAAAATGTTTGTAATTATTTGTTTAATAGTAATATTTCCAGTGAATTACAGGAGATAAGATCAGAAGGGTTTCAGCTTTTAATCAAAAATGACAGAGAACATGTCAGACGGGTGCAGCTTTACTGGATATGAATAGCACATTAAACCATGAGTTCAAATTGCATTTGGAAACCACAAAGGTGGTTGTTTGCACCAGGGGGGCTGGTGTCAGAGCTAATCTTTGTGTAGTGCAAAATTAAATTCATCAGCTTGGTCCCTAAGGCCCACATTTCCTGTATTTGATGAATATGCGGCTTAAGTCATCAAATTATTTTTGATAGCATAATATAATTGCTGCAGAAAAATAATCATACTGTGGCAGTTGGCTCGATGTTGCTTTTTCTGTGCTGTGGTTTCTCTTGCTTCCACTGGCTTTTGGAAGTTTGCACATAATGGGAAAGACTGGTTATCCAGGCAGAAAATGTGAAAAGAAAGAAAGAAAGAAGTCATGTTAATTCAGCTTTCTAATAAAATTGTCTACTGCATTTACCAACATGTTACACTGAACTGATAACAGATGAGCTGCCTGTTGTTTACACCGTCTTTAATCCAGTTTTATTTAGTTTGCACAGCAGATGTTATGCTTCTTGCTTTGTGTTCTCTGTGTGCACATCTGTGCCTCTGCAGCAGAGTCAACACATTTCAAATGTTACAGCGTGCTCTCTCTTTTTAGTTGTTGCTTTTTTCGCTATCATATTCTTATATTAAAGGACACAGTATAAATACTTTGCAAAAAAAAGTGTTATAATGAGGTTTAAAATGATATAAATAATGTGGTGTGGCATGTAACAACAGTATACTGTAATGTGTAGCATGGAAAATCTGAGATTAAATTCAGAGATGAAATGTCCTTGCTGTTTCTGACCGGCCTGTGTGATGGCAGTAACGGGAAGCAAATTATATCCAACTTGGTCAGAGTGCAGCTGCACAGCTGAATTTACTAATTAAATGGAAGAGGAGGATGAAAAGTGTTGTCTGCATATCAATTAGGCCTGTTAGGACACTGAAAAATGTGATAATTTATTGATCTCCCCAACCACGTCAGAGAACTTGCTACTTGCCAATAAAGATGTTCGCTTCCTGCAGTGGTTGTTTTTCAGCACAACACGCAGTTAAGTAGGTGGAAATTTTATCATCAACTCATTCAGTCATGTATGATTTTGTTTATTAAATTTTTGTGCTTTACTTTTAACCTGCAAGCTGATGAATTTTTTTTTCAATATTATCTGTGTTTTTTCTTGTTTGTTTGTTTTGTTTTTAACAGAGAAGGGAAATCATCATTTTGGGCTGTCTTTTTAAGTGGATTATTAGCTAATGTTGGCAAGTGTGATTATCAAAATGGATTTATAAACCACACAGGATCAACACACAGCACATGTCTGATGTTAAAAACATTAAGCTGCAAAAGTCTTCATTTTTTTTATTTTCCAGCCAGACTTTCTTTTCATTTTGTGAGGTGGTCTTGAGCACTAAGACTTTTTTGTTTGGACATTTGTTGCTATTTTGCTCATTTTCAGTCCAGTCCTTACCTTTATAGGAATGTCGCATTTGCTAATACACTTAAAAGGCACCTAACTCAAGGGATGAATCAGTGATGTGTCTGTACATAGCAGATAACTTAACGAAGAATTTACTTAATAAGTGTATGTTGTAGTTCTTTGTCACTAGCAGCATGTTGCAAAGCTCATAGTCATTTCTTTAAATTTCTTCCCTTCAGTCTTTGAAAAATGCCAAAGATAGCACAGTTTTACGGGCATAAAATAATATTTTTACACCAACATTGTGATTCCCAAAGAGCTAACACCTGAAAACCTGCTAAATCTCCACATGGTGTGCAGTGTGTCCTTAAAATATGAAGTAATTAGACTAGTGGAAGATAAAAGAAAATAGTTAGGCCAAGAAACCCCCCTCAGGTGAACAGTATCTGAAAGTCATGTCCTTAAGAAAAAGACAAGGGAAAATCCAGCAAAGACCGGATACAAGACCCGAGAGATGCATCTGGCCCTTTATTTGGCTGCCACAAAGCCATTCTTAAGGACAGCAAACAGGGTGAAAAGGCTGAGATATGCCAAATTACACAAGAGCTGGATTGAAAATCAGTGACAACAGGTTTTATGAACTGATGAATACGAATTTGACATTTTTAGTTCAAAATAAGCATTAGTAAGTACAAAGGTCAGGAGAGAAGTACAACAGTGAGCGTCTACAGCCATCTGTAAAACACTCGAGAAGCTGTGTCATGGTTTCGACTGCATTTCATCCAGTGGTGGAAAGCATCTATCTGAAAAGTATCTGATTGGCAACAGCTTCATTTTTCAGCATGACAGTGATCCTAAATACACTGCCAATGCGGTAAAACCATACCTGGATAGAAACGTACGCAATGGTACTAATTATCAGTCATGGATTGGCCTCCCCAAAGTTCAAACCTAAACATAACTGAAGCAGTGTGGGATCATATTTGACAGTAAACAGAACAAAAGACAGCCAACATCCGAAGAAGAGCTTTAAATATCCATGAAGAACTACTCCTAAAGACTACTTAAAGAAATTACAAGAAATCTTCAGGTGGTGTTGAAGAACAAAGGTGGTACCTAATATGCTGTATTTCCATGTATGTTTATGTTTCAATAAATCACTGCACATATATCCATTTTCCTAACAAAACATAAGGAAATGAGAGGTAGCTCCAGAATTTTGCAAAGTGCTCTAACAAACAAACACTAAAGTATACACTTTAACTTCAGTTACCGAAACTTTAAAACAAAGGCTTTGAAGTGCAACAGCAGGACATGTAATTTGTCAGATAATTAAAATGCTGCAAAAGGCAACAAAGGTGCAAACACACCAGAGAGGTTGAGTTCAATGACTCCAGTTAAGAGGAAAATTATCCACAGAGACCAAAAACTTGCACCAGTAAACATGCTTTTTGATCAAGGGTTTAAACGGGATGTGATAGGTGGGGTTAGGCTGAGATCCAGTGTAGCATGATGATTTGGATTGTGAGCCCCAGTAGAGTTTTCTTTGTGTGCACGCTGTGATCAGCTGACCTGTTTTTTTGGGGGTTTTTTTTGGATTTAGACAATTTATTCAACAACATTTAAGAATATTACACGAGCTATCATGGCAGCATTCTCACCAAGTACAAAATTAATATAAAAGATAGCATTTTACGAGTGAAAATAAAAAGCATGACCAGCATAAATTTAAATTGATAACCGCTACGGTTGCTGAAATTGATCAATCATTAATAATAAAAAATAATCTATAATGAATTTCACTTAAAGGTGCCTGTCATCAACAGACAACAGCAAACTCTTCTTTGATTGTTTTCCTTTAAAGAAAAGCCACATTTATGCTTGTTGTTGTGGAAGTTTTCCATTTAAATAAAGCCTGCAGACGAGCAGTGAGCGGTAGCTAACATTCTTTAATCCAAACACACAAAGAACAGAAAACCAAGCTTGTGGAGAGCATGACCGTGGGGCAGGGTCAGCAGAGTCTCCCTGAGCCTAGCATGGCTCTCAGTTAAATACCTTCTCCAGGAACAAAAGGCAGTACGCAGCTATTTCACACCTTAAGGTTCACACTCCCTTGCTACCTCCCAGAGTCCTCAAAGAGACAAAAGACTCTTCCTGTGGAGTGGTCTGCTTCCCCCCAACTTCCTTACTACACCCCCACCATTTGTCTTACAGTATGGGTGTCAGACATGTTAAAAGTGGCACCAAGGCATCATACAATAAAATAATGTGATTAATACATAAGTAAAAGAAATTCTATACATGCTCTTTTACCTTTTTTACTTGGTTGTCTGCACCCTACCACTAGCTCTACCAATCCATCTCAGTGCTCACTGCCAAGTAAGCTGTTTAGCATTCACTAAACAGCTTAAAATTTTCATACTTGGAATAACACAAGTTGATTATAATTCAATTTGTTTTTCCAAGTGTTTTCACAACATAAATTAACTCTCATCTTCCTCTCCTGTCCTCTAACATCAGTTCTTTATATTATCACACATTAGGCTTTCTCTCAATGGAAAATACACATTTCTTTTATCGCGCTCCCATTTTTCAGGACTTGTTAGATGGCTATAATACAGAATTTCCACAACATCAGCTGTGACATCTGTGTGCATGAAAGCATGAAGGGGATAAGAAGGAAAACAGGATGCGCAGAGGGTGCAAGCAGGACCGTGGGATGCCACTTTTTAATTTGAGCAAGTACCTCAGTGCGATCAGCTGAAAAGACTGCCAGGCTGCAGCACAGGAAAAATAATGGTGCTTTGTATTATTATGTATTTAACCACACAATCAGATTTAAGTCATAATTAGCAGAAAATGCCAGAACGTCATTCCAGATCACTCTGTCCCACTTCAACATTAGTTTTTTAAGCTGTAAAGCTGGATTATTTCTTTATACATCTATGAGGACTGACTGAGTTTTGAAGTCACACTACAAGAGGAACCCCAGTTTTGGGCACTTATTTTGTTGGTTTGATTTTTAAGTTCTCAGGTTTGCCACTTATGTGAATCTTTTATTATGTATTGTGGGAATTTTGAGTTTTAAGACGCATCGTGTTTAATAACAATAATTTTCAAACAGATATTTCCTGTTTCAACAAACTTTTTCACTGAAGTGAAACGAAAATTGGACGTTTACTCAACACAATGTAGCCTCAGGACAACAGGCTTTTTCCACAGCAGATTCCTCATAGTTGGAAATGCTCATATTAGTGGTAACCTTAAAGTGGTAACCTTAATTGTATTAAGGAAATCCTTGTAGTTCATACAACAAAGAGACAGGACACACACAACCTGAATGTACTTCAATATGTCAACATGACTTCAGCAAAAACGGCTTATTATACTCCACAGGTCTCATATCTCAGGTAGAATTTGTGATGTTGTCACAAAAATGGTCTGTCAGGGGGAAAAAAATTAATTGAAATTTATGGTTTTGATGTTCGGGCGAGTTTCTTTCCATGTCCATCTGATATATGAGGCATTTCATACATAATATGCAGAAGAAAGCTCTATCAAATGGTGTCCATTAGTGTGAGAAATTTGATCTTATTAAACTGGATCACATGTTAGGAACTACCAGAGTCATACTCAGACCTTAAACCCAATGCATGTTCAGCTGCTCTTTAAACTTTAAACTGGGCATCGGAATGAAGAAGTGAGGCGACTTAAGTGACTTTAAATGTAGCATTAATACTAGTGCTGCTATTTCAGAGTATATCAGAAACTACTGACCTACTGGTATTTTCACACACTGCCATCTCTGGGGTTTAGAGACTATTGGTCGGAAAAAGAGAAAATACCCAGTGAGTGGCAGTTCTCTCGGTTGACACCAGAAGTCAGAGGTGGACAGTTAAACCAATTCAACTTAATAAACATGAATGGTAAGTTTATAGGAAGAACTTGTTACAACCAACATATGCAGAGGAGCATCTTGAAACAGATGTACTACAACAGCAGAAGACCACACCGGTGCCACTCCTGACAGCTAAGGTCAGAAAACCGAGGCTACAATTCAAACAGGACATGACAAGACTGGAAAAATGTGCTACCTCATCTGATCTCTCATCATAAAAAACATGCCTCTACCATGCCTTGTACCAGTGCTTCAACCTTTTGGTGGTGCTGTAATGGTGTGGGGATCCCTTAATATCAATTGAGCATCATTTAAACTCCACAACCCACCTCAGTATTGTTGCTGACCATGTCTAGCCCTTTAGGACCACAGTCTTCTTGAACATGACGATAAGCTTTTAAATAGCCTCCAAAATTTGAGAAATGTTTCCAGCATCTTGTTGAATCTATGCCACAAAGCATTAGGGAGGTTCTGAAGGCAAAAGGTTCACCTGGGTGCCAGCAACGTGTAACTAATTAAGTGGCCAGTTGCTGTTCTAAAGCTTCTAATTAGGGCAATGAGGAAAAGACAGTTTTCATACAGAACAAAAATTAGCAGTATTAGTTTTAAAACCTGACTATTTTTCTTTGTTATTTACAGCGTCCTTAAACAATGCACCAAATAAAGCAGCAAGTAAAGAGGATGCAGTGTCCTGTGCAAAAGCACCATTAGAGGTCTATCTTCATCACTACAAATGATGAAGAGGAAGTAAATACTTAATGAAATCCAACAGAGGTTGAGAATGCAAATGCATGTCTGCTACTTCTATACTTTTGAACTTTCTCTCAATATAGCAACAAAGCCGATTGTTTTGGGAAGTTCAACTGCAGGTAATCCCCTCGTGGTTTAACCCAAATAGGACCTTTGAAATGGAAACTGCTATCAAAGATAGAAGAATGTACAAACAAGTTCCAATAAAAAGTATTTCAAACATTTTCCTCTTACACAAAACCTTTGAGCTCTGCTTTAATAAATCTGACATTTGAGTGGATCAATCCAGTACTAGCAAGGTGTAAGTAAAGAAAAAGCTGGTGAGTGTATATTTGACTAATTACCAGAGCTCTACTCAAACACATCCTTAGATTTCACTTACATTTGTTACATTACTTTCTTTATGTTTGTTTGCTGTGGACTCAGCAGTAATTGCTCTATTTATAGCCATGTGTTATTTCACTGATAAGAGCTCTAATATAAAAGAACAAACAGAAAAGCCATCCAAAAATCATAAAATGTACACGGTGAAGTTGGTGCATCCTTTTAATCAGGCCTTTGCTTTAATCACATTTCCATTAAAACAAAATATTTACACACATTAACTTCCTCATGCTACACTTTCAAGTGCTGAGTGAAGCTTTTTAAAGTACAAACACAAAAGACATAGCCCCTTATGTAGACTGTACAAAATTAGATGAATAGGTTATATAATCAAGCCAACGAAAATGTCTGCATCCTGAGTTCAACAGTCATAAAAAAAGAAAAAGAAAGTGCACATAAACTTAAATATGCCAGCCATCTCTGAAGAACCAGTCACTGGGCTTGGTTATGATTTAGCACTGTCAGACAAAGACAGCATCTGCTGCATTAAAGCGAAGTCTCGAGCCTCCTGAGGTGTGCGAATGTATGAGTCAATTTCACTGTCAGAGATTTCCTCATCACCAGTCACATCCGTGTGTTCAGGCTGCACCGCTCTCCTTTTCTTAGCATGAATGACACATGGGGGAGCAAACAGAACTCTTTTACCCCAGTTTGGAGGTGGATTTTGACTCTCCTGAGTGTCGCTGTGCTCTGGCAGTACACGTGGATTATAGTCTACATCTCCTGGCTTCTCTTTCCCGTCAGAATTCGACCCATTTTGTTTCACAAAAGACGTAATTGGAGTCTGATCTGCACACTCAGAGATTTGGGAGGAAGCAGTCCCCTCAGGCGGAGCCTCAGCACAGCTGGCTTGACTCTCCTCCAGCAGAGCGTCCTCGTGGGTTCTCATAGCCCTTCTTAGCAGGGCGTACCTGTTCTGCAGAATGCATTCAACCAGCTGAATAACATTATCCGGTGTCACCGTTTCCCTGACCCAGGGTATTTCCTTGCCTAGCTTACACAGCACCTCTTTGATTTCAGCTACTCTCTTCATAGCAGACTTGAGCTTTTTCACTTTGGCAACCTGACAGAACTTGTCCAGGGAGAATTTCAGGCGATGCTTGTTGGGTTTTAAGGATTGCCAGGCCAAATACGTCGCTGCCATCATTATGGGGATGGGCTTACGGCCAGTCACAATCCAGGAATCTGCTGCCAGCTCTACCAGGGCCACAGCTCGTTTGGTCAGGTCCCTCGAATTCTCAGCCAATTCTTCAGGAACATCGAGTGAGCTAATTTTGTATCTGTCAAAGAGAAATGCTCCCAGTAAATCTGAGATAAAGACTGAGCTGGGAAATCATCTAGAGCACTGACAGTTTTATATTTTAATAATCAGCTTTTCAGATAAACACAGTTAACCTCAAGTAACTCCAATGAAATGGGTTTTAAAATTTAATCGAGGTTTAACGCTGAAACAAGAAACTCCTTTAAAACCAGGGCAGGCCAAGAGAGAAATGAATGTTAAACAAGTGGAAAAACAAAATCAGCTTTTTAAGTTAACTAAAGTAGTAAAAAACTATGTAAGCCAAAAATGTTTTTAAAATAAAAGCAAATAACTACATATTCTATAACTAAGGATAACTTACCACTAAATTATCGGTATGACTGAGCAAAATTGACTCAACATGCCGTATTTGGAACAGAAATGCTGAGTATGACCCAAAGAACACCATCCCCACAGTCAAGCACGGAGGTGGAAACATTAAGCTTTGGGTCAGTTTTTCCTGCTAAGGGTTACAGGACGACACATCGAGGGGCCAATGGACAGGGCCATGCACCACGAAATCTCAGAATCTCCTTCCCTTGGCCAAAACTTTAAATATGGCAACTTATTGCCAAGGCAACGAAGAAGTGGCTAAAGGTAAAGCACACTAAAGTCATGGAGTGGCCTTGCCAGTCTCCAGACCTCAGTCCTACAGATAAATCTGTGGAGGGAGCTGAGGCTTCGAGCTCACAGGCAGCAGCCAAGAAACTTAAAAGTTTCTGTAAAGAGGAGTGAACTAAAATACTAACTACAAGAAATGTCTTCCTGCTGTTCTTGTCAACAAAGCTATGAAGTCCTGTTTTGCTCTGGGATCAAATGCTTATTTCACTCAATGACCTGCAAATCATTTTCTACCTTTTATGTAATGTGTTTTTCAGGATTTTTGGTTCATATTCTGTCTCCTTTAAAAAGTAAAGATGGTTAATTTCTTTGGAAGTGAGCAAACTAACAAATCCATCAGGGAATCAAATAATTACATCACCACTGTAGGTCTCAGTTAGAAGACCTACAACTGTTGCTCTTCTACAACTGCAATAAATTAGTTGTTTTGAAATACCTACTTAGCATTTTAGGACTGAAAGCTGCAGTAAGTTCTTCACTTACTCATGACAGTGAGCTTCTATTACATCAGTGACGTTGATGATCGGGGCCTCGATGCTGAGGTTCTTGACCATTTCTTGATAAATCGCTCCCACCGCCATCGAGTCGGCATCCAGCAGGCAGCTGATGGTTCCCACAGTAATGGGCCAATTGAGCTGCCTGCAGCTTAGAAGCACACAGCAACCAGTAAGAATCTCTTTCTTCTGAAGGCTCACTTTGAGGAAAGCTTTATGTTCATAGGCCATCTTGTAATACGTCTGTGAGAGATCCTCAATCTCCCTGTTGACCATGAGAATCCGACATATGGCTTTCACACGCTGCTGACCTGTAGGTGTAAAACAAATCCATTTGAGGAAATGCACAAGCAACAGGACTGAATTACACTGAAGTAACAAGGAAAAGCTTCTTTTGGAGGGCAACAGCTCACCTTTTATCAGGTTTGTGCACGGCCTTTTGGCAACAGCAGTGGTTCGACTGAAGCTGACATCTGCAAGAGGGGAAAATAATCAAGGCAAAGTCCAAAAGTGATTAAATGTAAAGAGAGAGATCTACCATTCCTTCAGCAGTAGAGGGTCATAAATTTCATTCATATGGACTTACTTTACATGCTTTACAATCTTCAAGTGCCCTTCTAGTCATTGCCCTGTACTGAAGTTAGTAGTCAATGTCAGCAGCAAAAAATAAAAATAAAATTTTTTTTTTACATTTATTGACATTACATAACCTTTTACATAACCTCCCCAGTAGAACAAATTTATTAAACCGGCCTGACTAATGCTAAGAAATTTCAAATTATGTATCTACACTTACCTGACACTTTTTTTAGCCATACATGTCCAACTGCTCATAAACATCATTATCAATTCAACCAATCACATGGTAGCCCCTCAATGCATTTAGGCATGCAGACATGGTCAAATGACCTGCTGAAGTCATGAGAATGAGTAAGAAATGTGATTTAAAGGATTTCAGAAATGTCTGATCTCCTGGGATTTTCCCACATAACCATGTCTAGGGTTTTACAGAAATTTTTCTGAAAGACAGAAAATACCAGTGAACAACAGAGCAGCAGTGGTCGAAAATGCCCTGTTTGACCCCAGTGGTCACAGGAGAAAGACCAGGCTGCTTCAAACTGATAGGAAGGAAACAGAACCTCAACTTCAAGATATGCAGATGAGCATCTTTGGAAACTCTGGAACAGGTAAGTGAGGCTAAAATTCACTGTGATGGTGGTGTGGGGGCATGTTTTCTTTGCACACTAGTACAAGCTTAGCATCATTTAAACACCACAGTCTACCTGAGTATTGTTGCTGACCATGTCCCGTCCCTTTATAACCACAGTGTAACACTGGTTTGAAAATGAGTTCACTGTACTCACATGGCCACAGTGGCCAGATCTCAGTCCGGTAGAGCACCTTTGAACATTTGAGATGATCATTATGAAGTAGCGATGATAAATCTGCAGCAACTGTATGATGCTTTCACATCAATATAGACCAAAAGTCTATGATGAATGTTTCCAGAACCTCATTGAATCTATATCTAAGAAATCTCTAACTGTGAGGAAATTAAGCTTCGTCATTACATAATTTCTCCACTAGGGAGCACATACAGGTCCCGCTTACTATCAGTACTTTGTCTCGGTGAGCTCAGCAAACAAAATTATGAAAAGAAACAAAAAAAACAAACAAAAAACTACTCATATTTAACACGGTCTTTTAACGGGACAGACTTGACTTCAGTCTCATTTTCGTACCTGAACCTCCCACTGGATCATTAGCCAGGACTCCCTCGGACACCACAGAGCCGCAGTCCACACACACCAGCTGAGCCTGAGAGTACAGGTCATCGTCTACAATGTTTGTGGAACCGCAGGCCGGACAGCGCATACCAGCAGCAGACATTATCCTTAGTGAAGCTGCTGCCGCCTGAGGGACAGCTAAAGGTATGAAACGGGTACTAAACTGATAGGAACACCTGCAACACACACACACAACATCCTGTTACTAACCTGGAACTGTCAACAACCAATGAACGTCGCTTAAGCGACCGGTCGCGAGAAAGGAGCCCAATAATATGTGTCCGGATAGAAACAAGGTTCGGATTCTACAAGGTTCCGCTCGGCCAATTCGTCATTTTTGTAAGCGATTAAAAAAATCACAAGGCTGACCCTCGGGGGTGAGTTATTCATAACAGAAACACTGTTGAAACCAATGATGGTTGAAACACAAACAACGGGTTTTACGACCCCAGAAATTTTGGATAAGTGCTCATTAAAACGCATCGCCACACAGCCTAGTACGAACATATAACATCACGTTTACAACTTACCTATATACAGTCTTTAAAAAGAAAAAAAGAAAATTAAATTAAATGCTGTTACTAACAGACCATCCTACGGGTGCATCGTGGCCTCTGTCTATAAACCACTCAAGCAGTGGGTGTAAGTCACTGTAGCCAAACAGACATAAACTTTCAGTTAAGCTTAACTGCAGGGATTTCTTCAGCTATTTCAGTATCCCCGAATCAGCTTGATAACATTCTTATATGTAGGTAACGTTTTCTTTGTATGATATAATCTTTTTTGTCGATATTTGAAATTAAATTTGACTGAATGTCAGCTCCCAAGACATTTAAAATAATTAAATGGCGTCATGAGGGGCACGAATTTCTGTGGAACGGGAATTATGACTACCTGTTTTTCGGTATGCATTCATATATGTTTCAGGATTGTTTGTGTTGAATTTCAAACTGTAGCTTCATACATTTGCTCATCTTTTGTATTGCAAAATTTGTTTACCAGAAATTTTTTTTCTATCTTGATAAGAGCCTAGCTTCCCCTGCCATCTTCTTTAAGGTCTGATAGATGTAGACATTTGGTAGAGACAAAGAACAAGGCACATGTCCAAAGGGTGGCCAGCTGAATGAAAGCTTTGATCAGAATAACAAAGAGTGTTAAGAGTACAAACAGAGATTATCATCAGGAATCTGAATTTTGAAAATAACCCTTTTTAATCAAGGTCATGATAATAATAATAATAATAATAATAATAATAATAATAATAATAATAATAATGACAGTAATAGATTTAATTTAAGTACACATGTACTTTTACATGTACATCTGATAGTATCATCAGATGCAATTCTATCAGTGCAAAGGCAAAAAAGGCTTAGAATGTGTCCATAAATATATGTATAAAAAGTTTATAAATGAGCAACCTCTATACTTGCTACCTCTCTACTCAACTTAAAAGGAAGATAAAACACGCATCATACTTCACACATCACACAAGACATTTTGCATTCTCCAGGCATTCAGCTTGCATAGCTCTCTGTCTTCACAAAATTGCAAAGTTCCAGCAGCATTTTTTGCTGTTAAAGCTTTTGCATAAAAGCTATTTTTAAATCTTTTTGTCCTTGTTTTTAATGTCCTGAAACATCTGCTCGAGGGCAGCAGTTCAAACAGAAAGTGTCCGAGGTGGGATGGATGTTTCAGGATGCTCTTTCCTTCTATGAGGTACCGGGAACTGTAAAGCTCTTCCAGGGAGGAGAGAGGTGATCTTCTGTGATCACCCTCTGAAAGCGCTTTTCTCTCTTCTACTGTGCAGCTGGGAAACCACTCTCTACTTCTCTGAGCAGTGATAGAAGGACATAAGCAGATTTTTGAGTGAGGCAAAGTCTCTGCTTTGCCTTCTTCCAGGTCAGCTCCTCTTCTGCTTGGATGCCCAGGAATCAGTCCAATAATTTATCCACACATGAAATGAAAATGGTCTGAATATCAATTTTCTACCTCTTGTAGTCAATAATCAACACCTTGGTCTTGGTGGTGTTAATGATCAGGTTGTTATCACTACGACAACCAGATAAATACTCCACCTCCACCTAATAAGCAGACTCATCACTCCCTTAGATGAGCCCCATTAAAGTGGTGTCATCTGGAAATTTAATGAGGTTGTTGCTGGAATGGGTGGGGGTGCAGTTGTGAGTATAGAGGATGAAGAGTAGGGACTCAGCACACATCCCTGTGAAGAGCCGGTGCTGAGACTGAGGGCTGAGAACTTGTAGCAGCCTACTCTCACCTTTTGGGAGTCAAAGAGACAGAAAGTCAGACCAGAAGTGACGGACACTCTGTCAGTTTTGTCACCAGTTTGTGAGGGAGGTTGAAATCTACAAAGAGCAGCCTCGTGTAGCTCAGGACAACAGTAAGGAGTGTTGTGGTTATGGTGTCCTCTGTAGGCCTGGTAGCTCTGTAAACCTCATTCCTCAGCATGGACCAGAAATTCAAAATGGTGTGAGAGAGTTGAGTAATAAATGAAAAGGAAAGTCATGAAATGAGTAAGGGATTCTGATGATGTTGCAAGACTAAAAAGACTGAGGAAGAAAGAAATGTTAGAGAGGGCATTTAGGCTACTCATCACAGCAGGATAAACTACTTACCCAAGCACGACTCACGGCATGAAATCGGAATGACTTGAGGGCAACATGGAGAATGGAGCAGTAATAAATAACAGAAAATGTCAGTGCAGAGAGAAGTTCCAGTGAAAGAACAGGCATCAAAGAACAAAAAGAATGATGGAGAAGAAAAGCAACCCCGAAAAGCCATGAAAAAGTGGACTTCAAGTAGTGTGAGTATTCACGAAGAAGACTCACAAAAGAATCAGGAGGCCAAATGCGTCATCACAGACGTCATCACAATCAAAATGAAGACTCACACAAGATGAACAACAGAGGATGACATTACAGGCTGGAATGAACACAAAAAGACAGGAACAAAAAAAACAATACCAAAAATTACCAGTGGTTATAAAAGTAGTTCAAAAGAAAAATCCCTGTTTCACTCTTTTCTTCAAGAGCCAACATATCATAATATCTCAGTTAGATCCATCCATGCAGTGCAAAATATGTGCATTTGAAAGGCAAATAGGGCCAGTGAAAGACACTGAGGTCAATACATTTGTGCTACAATAAAGAAAAAATTAAGACCAGACTAGAACTCTACATAAAGTAGGGAGGTAACCTTTCTATAGTAAACCTAAAGAGACCAGCCCTCCTTGAAATTATTTCAGGAATCAGTCCAACTCTAATCTGAATAAAAAAGTGATGCAACTAAGCTTGTTGACCCATACTGGGAAAACAATAAGCATAGTTGTGCAACACATGAAAAAGAAGAAGAAAAAAAACAACAACATATTTACAGCAGATAATGCACATAATGTTTCCTCTGAGAGTGTAAAAGCTCATTTGACAAATGCATCTGTTTAAAATGTGCGGTCTTCCCAGTCTGTAAAATGCTAACAAATGCAAAGTGCCACACTACACAAATCTACACTAGGATAACAGCTGGTCACCACTATATAATGCAAATAAGAGAAATCACTGTCAGCTACTTAGAAAGGGAAGGTAGAAAAGGATATCACAATGCGTTACACGCACACAAAAACTCAAAGACACTGCCGATTGCTGAATTTCCTGAATGAGAGAACAAGTGAAGCAGTATCAGAAGCATGCAGGGGTCCTAAACAATCAAGCACACTGTAGGGGCTGTAAAGACTGGGGGCAGGTATAATGGAGTCATGCAGGTGTCCAGAGCAGGGAAATGGACTAAAACAGGCTTGGTACTCTAAGACTGGAACCAGAGCCAGCAAGGCTGCAGGGCAATGAGGTAAGCAAATAATTCCCAGAAATAATCTTACAGGTTGCAAAACTCAGTGACTCCTTCACCTAAAATTGTCTACTCACTCGGACACTGTGTTAATATGTAAACCCAACACCAACAATGTCCTGGTTTAACTCAAGGCAGTATAGAAGAAAAACAATCTAAGATTCCCAACATGAAAGAGACAGAAAAAGGTAGATACTGAAGAAAGAAGAAATACTGACACAAATGTTGGCTGGACTCCTTTCACATTTATGTAATTATGGAAGGTTTTGAGAGAGTTACAGGGATAGTTGGGAGAGAATAATATAGACACTTGCACACAGACTACTGATCAGGAGTTTTGATAACCTTTTGCTATTAGGAGTCATTTTTCCCATTCTGAGGGAATTTGGTAAGATATATGACTGATGGTCCATGTAAGCTGTGGGAGGGACGCCATTTTCTGTGTAGATTGAAACTGTGGACCCACGCACTCATTTACTAACCCACCCACCCATTCATTCATTCACCCATCTATCCATCCATCGTAGGAGCAGCAGCCTAAACAGAGAGGCCCAGACCTCTCCCTCCCCAGCTATATTCTCCAAATTATCTGGTGGAACACTGAGGCGTTCCCAGGCCAGCCAAGAGATATAATCTCTCCAGCACGTCCCGAGTCTACCCTGGGGTCTCTTCTCAGTCACGCATGCCTGGAACACCCAGGAGGCACCTTTGTAAGATGCTCGAACCACCCCCCTTTGACGTGGATTAGTAGCTCTAACATTTTAACCCATCTTTGAGAAGTTACTGTTGAATTATTAAACTATAAATTCTGAGAAGGTAGAAGCAACGGAGGTCAGGGACCTTTTTTAGGACAACGTTTGTCTCTCTGCATCATGAAGGCTGGGCACACACTGTCAGTAACAAATTTTGCACTTACAAAACCCGAACATTCATTCATGATTAATGCTAATTAAAATGAAGTCTTCTTACAGTCTGAAACTACTAAGCACTTCCCAGTGCAATAAAAATATTTGAATATTTGAGAGGAAGAATTAAGAAACACTGGGGGGGGGGTGCAGTCAGAGCATTTAACAGCTTAAAATAGAGTGATTTTCTCAAATGCCTCAGTGATTACAGTTTTATTGTTCATAATCTTGTTGAGCAATGCCCTTTGCACATGCAGATCAACTGAATATGCTGTGGCTGCTGGAAGACTTGCTGAATAGAGGCCGATTAGAGGCTGATTTCCACCCTGTGATACACAGAACTTCACAGTTTGAGACCTTGAGAACTCATCACAGCCAAGGCAAGTTTTCCATTAGTACTCATATTACCGGATTGTTTATCTCAAATTACTCCATCTGTTCATGACCAGTTCTTGAAGAAATATCCAAGAACATCATGTTTTGTACAGCATAAAAGGATATCCAAGCAGACTGTCTTCAGACAAACTTTAGACTAAGCAATCTTAGGGTCATGTTGACGATATGATTAAACACAATTTTCAACCTTAGCCTCTGCATTACTAGAAATTTTCATATGATTATTGTTTTTATTTTTCCAAAAGGAGATCAAATGTTAAATCAGAGTAATCCTCAGTTTTATAAATACTGCTAGGTGACCTAACCATGTGATTCGCGTACAGGTACACCATGTTGGTACCGGGCTGGGCCCCTTTTGTCTTGAGAAATGCTTTAATTCATAATGACACACATTCAGCAACATGCTGGAAACGTTCCTCACAGATTCTGGTCCATATTGACCTGACAGCATCACACAGTTGATGCAGATTTGTTGGCTACACATTAACGATGCAGGTCTCACATTCCACCACATCACAAAGGTGCTCTGTTGGACTGAGGTCAGATTCCTGTTTACATCTGACAGGAATGGCCCCCGGTGTGGTCGTCTGCTGCAGTAGCCCATCTGCTTTAAGCTTTAATATGCTGTTCATTCAGAGATGCTCTTCTGCACACCTTGGTTATAATGAGTGGTTATCTGACTTCCTGTTGGCTTCCTATCAGCTTAAAGCAGTCTGGCCATTCTCCTTTGACATCACCAAAAGCAAATGTTTTAAACAAGCTTTAGTAAATTAATGTCAAGATTAATTTTAAGATGATGAAGAAGACCATGTACACTTAAATTTCAGTACTGCGTACAGACATTAGATGAAATTAAGCCTACAGAAAAATATTCCAGGATATAAATTAAGATTTAAAAAACAAGAACAACTGCTTCTTCAGGAAAGGAAAACTAATCTTTAAAACGCGCTATAATCTGATCAGAAACTAAATAAGGTAGCAGACAGTGTTTGTATTAATTCATGGTTTTATTTTATTTTTCAAATTTATTTAAGCAGTAAAAATACTCAGTACAGTGTTCAGTGTCTTAACAGTTAATAGTGTGAGCTACTTAAAGTGCACATGGGAATTAGCAGTAAACTTTGACAGTAAGCTCTACAGAGAGAAATCAACTCGAGTTTCACCATGAAATGCAACAAGTCTGGTATGCTGGCAGGATTACACATTTATCAAAGTTATTTCCAGAAGAAAGATGACAGGCATGACCAGATATATACAAGATATCCTTTAAACTCACATGAAACAAATGTCTAAATTTATCGATCATCTAAAAACTACAAAGTCTTTCCAAACTGAATCCTTTAGCTGAGAGAGCTAAATATTTCAAAGATTTCAAAGATTTTCCTTCCCTCAAATCATTAATTTTATTGGGTGATGAAATATTTGAAATCTAAAGTGTTCCTCCACACTTTACAGCAAAAGTATTCCAGTTGCATTAACGTAACCAATACATCTATAAAGTGATATTTCTAATGTGGACGAGCTGTGAATAAACAGGTCTGATTAAGTGCAGCAAGAATACAGTGATGCCTGCAAAGCTACCTAAGCAGCTTTCTTCATAGCGGTCAAGGACATGAGGATACTTGGCTTCTCTTCTATGACTCGCACAAGTAAATTATCAATGTACTGCTCCAGCTCCGATATCTTATAATCTCTCTCCGAGAGCTGGTTCTCCTGTTTCAAGATCAGAGAGATCAGTTCCTCCCGGGTCAGCTGGGAGTAAGGCCCTTTCATCCCACTGTCATCCACCTGTGGAGCGACAAAGCATGCTTTAAAAGTGCCAGGATATAAGAAACTTAAATTCCATCGGCCTATTTCTTGTTGAAAATCTTAAAAAGGGAGAGAGAGTTAGAAACAAATACCGTTGTTTTGTCCTGAAGTCCACTGGGGATTCCTGTGGATTTGTTTTCATTTTCCTCTTGAACAACTGAGGCACCCTGCTGCTCAAGTGGATTAAGAGGTCTTACCGGCTGAAGCCTGAAATGATGAAAACAAAGCATAAAAGACAGACGCAAGCACCTGTTGAATGGGAGTAAAGGAAACCGTATAACCAAGTACACTGCGCAGTAATCCATTCAACAATTAAACTGAACATAATACCCAATAATAAAACTCAGTTCACCCATATCAAGCTTACTATACTGTACAGAATACATTGAACATTTGTGTAAGTGAAAGCTAATAAGATTGAATGTTGCAAATTACACAAATGAAACGTGCGTACAGATAAAAATATAAATATAGTAACATTTGACCTATAAAAGTTATTCTTTAGCAACCAAACCATCTCACCTGCGTGAAGGTGTAGGGGCCCAGTCTTTCTTCACATCTGTCTCCACTATATTCTGGACTTTAAGGGACTGGGACTCTTGGAGTGGACTCACTGGGACATGCCCAGGACTTGTGGACTCATAATACAGGTCGCATGCTTGGAGTGCATCGTTATCGGGCGCAGCTGCACTTCGATCACCTGTAGCATGGCTTCTTTCCGTGCCCGGGTTCGTTAAAGTGTTCGAGCTGATGTCATTCTTTGCAGGAGGTGGGGGAGCGTGGGCCGTCTTTGAGGATTTGATTTTTGGTTGAGAGGCAGCATCTTTATCTGCACTTTGTGACACAGCTGCAGGCCAGTGTATTGAACCAGTATTACTAGAGACTGCTGTGTCATCTTGAGCTGTGAGCTCACTTTCATCTTCATCATCCTCAAAAGGATTTAAGCCACAAACAACTTTAACTTGTTTGGTCTCTGCGCCGCCTAGATTAGAGCTCGTTTTTGGTTCTGATGACTGCTTTTCTCCCACAGGAGGAGGTACGGACGGCGCAGGACGTTTGCTGTGTTTGGCTTCGTTTGTTGTTCCATTAGCGTTATTGCTTTGCATCAGGCTCTGGGAGTTCTTTGAATCTGTGGGAGACCTACACAGCGGAGCGATCATTTGCACCGAGCGCTGTGGGGGAACACTGACAGTTTTGACATCTTTGTCTTTGCTTTGCTTGTTAATTTGTGCCAGATGTCGTGCCGGCACATCCTGCTCCCTGTGAGGCTGCTTGCCAGCTTGACTCCTTACTGGCGGCTGAGGAGCTGCTCGCTTCTCCCGTTGAGTACTAATCAGGTCCTTTTCATCCACAGAACCGGTCTTACTTCTCACCGATGACACGGCAGAGTGACACCTGGAAATGAGACAGACTATATAACATTTGGGCATACGTCAGCATTTAATTACAGGAATTCAACTGAGGGTTGGTAGGCGTGGGGGGCTAAACACACTAATGATGCAAGTAATATAGATTGATATAATAGGACTTTATTTTTCACAATATTAAAGATACCTTGTCCCAAATTCTCTTGCAATGTTATAGGACAACCAAAAGAAAGTGAAAAGGTAACATAAGATATTGAGATACTATTATAAAAGGAAATGTATTTTAATGTGCTGAGCACATCTGAAGTTTCTTTCCATCTACTTCTTCTGTCAAACTGACTTCTTCACAAAGTTTCTAGTATTTTTCACTTCACATAATGAGGTAAAACTATGCAGTGAGCTCAATCTTTCAGCCCAGTCTGCAAAATTATATAAACTGTAACGCACACATAGCTGTGCAACAGTCACATGTGTCACTTATGTTCCCATTACTCTGCCTCCTGACATCTGACCCATGTTAACACACACACACACACACACAAGCCTCTTAACTGCACTACTGTATAGTTCTGTGTAAATAATCATACGATAACTTTTAATTCTACAACTGTTTACAACTTGCATAGTTCCCATTTCTGTATAGCTGTATATCTCATATTTCTGTATACTTTTTTATTTCATATTCTGTGTAGTTTTTTTTTTTCATATTTATATCCTGTTCATAGCCTGTACATACTTATAGTTATAGCATATTCATAACATATTACATACCATAATAGACCCATTCTGTAATATACTTACATATCTATATTATTGCTAATATATATTGTAATATAGCTATATCATGGCTAAAGCACTTCTGGATGGATGCAAACTGCATTTCGTTGCCCTGTACCTGTGACATGTGCAATGACAATAAAGTTGAATTCTATGCTATTCTATTCTATTAAATAGAGAAGTACTGAGAAGAACTGCTGCTGACCTGTGACGGAGCAAAAGCACATAAGGTAACTTCAGATAACACATTCCCTGCATGTACATCATCGTTGTGTTGTTTTTAAATCAACCATTATAATTCAGCTCCACTACCTCCTTTTCTCTTCTGCTCCTGATGCTGTCCTGTTCTGCTTTTAAGCCTGGTCAACCGTGCACATTATGTAATGCTTAACAATGTCAGGCGGTCTAACACTTTAGTTGAGGAAAGGTCTACAGAGGTTCAATGTGACTACCTTGGGTTGATCACTAAGCCTTTTAAGCGTTACCAGCACAGGGCAGTTTCTCTTAAAAGGAAAAGCATTTTAACGTCTGAATTCATTTGCACAAACTTTTTTTGTCGAAGTGTTAATATTCCCGGAGGACACTACAAAGATTTCAATTTTCCTTTGACATTTCCTCCAGCCTTGCCTGAAACCTGTGGTTCTAATTTGTTTTACAACAGCTTTGGAAGGACTTTAATGCACCACTTTGAAAAGGAAAAAAATAAATAAATAAATGAATTGGAAAGAGTGACCTGAATCGCTAAAATCAGGTTTGATTTGCCAACTTTTTACATTCGTGACCAGAAAAAACAAAAAAAAAAACAAAATTCCATTGTCTTTATCCACAATTGTACTTGGTACTGAGTGCTATGGAGAAAATGCTAAACAAAGACTGAGAACCTTTAAATTCCATCCACCTTGAGCTGTTGTCTGGTCGTTTTAAAATTACATTAACAAAATTGTTTAAATGCACTGTAAATAAACTCCGTCTGTAAAGTCAGAGGTTCTCGAGAGCTAAGGAGGTTGTATGTATACATGTATGAATGAATTCAAGTATTTCAAGGTAAGACTATTAAATCACACTTTTACTGCAGTGCTTGTGATTGACGTAGCGTATAGCTTTAACTAACCGTTGCTGAACCGTTGGCTCTTCAGCTGTGCTGCTGTCGAGGGACTTGGGAATCTCCTCAAAGGGGTTGGAAGAGAAGGTTTCATCAAAAGGATTAGTGGAAGTGACTGCAGGACTGCTCACTTTGGGTTTCTTCCCTGCAGCCCTAACTTCATCTGTTGTTTTGTTTCCCCTCTTCTCTTGCTCTTCTGCATTCCTCAACTTCTCCAGCTTCCTTGCCTCCTCTTCCTTCTTCTCTCTCCTAATCCTCTCCTCTTCCTCAATCCTCCACTTTTCTTGTTCCTGCAGTCTTCTCTCTTCCTCCAGCCTCTCCATTTCTTCCTTTTCCTTTCTAGTCCTCTCTTCTTCCTCTTTTCTCCTCTTCATCTCTTCCTCCATCCTAACCCTTTCCTCTTCTTCCCTTCTAATTCTTTCCTCTTCCTCAAGTCTTCTTTGTTCTTCTTGTTGCATTTTTTCCTCTAACAGTCTTTCATATTCTTCTCTTTGCTTCCTAGCCCTCTCCTCATCCTCCCGTCTCTTCTCCTCCTCTTTCCTAAGTCTTTCCTCTTCAGCTCTTTGATTTTCTTGTTCTTCTAGTCTCCTTTTTTCCTCTTTTTCCATCCTGATCCTTTCTTGTCGTCTAATTTTCTCCTCTGCCTCAATCCGTTTCCTCTCCTCCTCTAATCTCTCATGTTCTTCCCTTTCTTTCTTAGCCCGTTCCTCCACTTCTTGCCTTTTCTTCTCTTCCTCTTTCCTAACCCTCTCTTCTTCCTCCCTTTGCTTCCTTTCCTGCTCCAACTGTATCCTTTTTTTCTTTTGCTCTTCTTCTAGTTTTTTCAGCAGCTCCTCCTCCTCTTTTTGTCTCCTCTCTTCCTCCTCATTTTCCTTTCTAATCCTCTCTTCTTCCTCAGCTATTTTTGCCTCTTCTAGCCTTCTCCTCTCTTCTTGTGCCCTCTTCTCTTCCTCAAGTCTCTTTTCCTCTGCCAGTTTTTGCTCTTCTTGCCTTCTCTTTTCCTCCATCTTAACCCTCTCCTCCTCTTCTAGTCTCTTCTTCTCTTCCTCAATTCTAATCCTTTCCTCTTCATCTCTTTGCTTTCTTCTTTCCTCCTCAAGTTTCCTTCTCTCTACTTCTTTCAGTCTCTTTTCCTCAGCTATTTTTGCCTCTTCTTGCCGTCTCCTCTCTTCCTGTGCCCTCATCTCTTCCTCAAGTCTCTTTTCCTCTGCCAGTTTTTGCTCTTCTTGCCTTCTCTCTTCCATCTTAACCCTCTCCTCTTCTTCTAACCTCTTCTTCTCTGCCTCAATTCTAATCCTTTCCTCTTCGTCCCTTTTCTTCTTTTCTTCCTCCTCTATCTTCCTTCTCTCTAGGACTTGTAGTCTCTTTTCCTCTGCCAATCTTTCACGCTCTTCTTCCATCCTAACCCTTTCCTCTTGCTCTTGTCTTCTCTTTTCTTCCTCACTTCTAATATTTTCCTCTTCTTTACTCCTTGTCTCCTCTTCCTCTTGTTTTTCTCTGTCCTCAGCTAAACTTTCAAGCCTCTCTTGTTGCCTCTTAACCTTCTCTTCTTTCGTCTCCTCCTCTATTATAGTCCTTTCTAAATCACTCACATTCGCTTTAACGTTTTCAACTTCAGGAGTGTCTTCCTCCTCCTTCTCATCCTCTTCCCAAGGTGAACACTGCCTCGCTGCCTTTTGTTGCTCAGGTGGTGGAGAGTTTTCAGGGACATCCTCCATTGATCCATGACCTGAACTGGCCAGACTGAAGTTTGAGCTGATGCGAGAAGTCCGAGATGGCGGCTCCTCACAGTATACGTGACTGCCATTGATGCATAAATTACTCTGTTCTACAGAAACCTGTTTTTCACGACCAGATGATGAATCCTTGCTGCCTGAGCTGCCTGAGCGTTTATGTATCATGAACTTGAACTTCTTTTTACCTGAAAAGAAGATGAGAGCATTAACACAACATAATGAAAGAGGAAAGCATTAATGGTGAATAAGTACATTCCTGACCCTCTGAGGAATCGACATTCAGACCAGATGATTGGCTGCCGGTGAGCGTGGAGTTCTTCCCAGGCAGAACAGACATAGACTGAGACATGCTCTTCTGCAAGTTGGACTTTGGAGAAAACAAAGACTTAATCTTGTGTTTCTTCTGTTTTCCATCCTTGCCCGTCGCCTCTTCACCATCCCCGGTGCCCTCCTCCTCGCTGTCCGTCAGGACCTGACTGAAAGACGGCGCCACGCTGGTCACAGAATCTGACTCCTTTTTCTTGCCACGAACTTTGTCCTTGAACTTGCCCAGACGAGACCGAGATTTGCCAGCAGCAGAAAGGTCGAACATGCTGGCAGTCATGTTGTTTCTCATGAACTGGATATCCAGAAGCACCTCTCCTCTGTCTTTGTCTGGCTTACCAGTCTTATCAAGAAGTTTAAACCATCTGTTGAAGAGACACAAATTATTAGAGTTTTGTACTTATTTACACATCCACTGTATAAAAGTGCAAATCAAATATCTAGAAATATGTGGTCGTTTTAGAGGTGGGGTGCAATCACAAAATCAAGCTACTTGTGACCAAAATCTATCACTCAATCTATAAGTCAAGTGAGGCCTGTCTGAAGGTCCAAACTGAATGTCTCTGTAATGATCATAAAGATCAAATGCACCACAAACCCCTTGTAACAAAAGAAATTAATACTGATCACGATCTAAATGATTTAAACAAATGAGAGTCACCAAGACTTGGACTCATTTATAGTAATGTGAATGTCTAGTCCTGCTCATTTTTCCTCTTTGCAGAAATCATGACTCATCTCACTGCAAATGGAAAGTGGCAGCGTGAATGTTTTTGGAAAGTCTGTGATGATCTAAGCTCAACCAGCGAACTGACCATAAAGGAAAGTCTTAAAAATATAAATTCTGTCAAGTCTACAGCAGCCCTGCAGAATTTATGAAAGCTTGTACTGTGTGTACCCTCAGCAGTTGACAACCTTTATTAAATCCTGTTCCCTTGTTGCTTGTCTCACATGATCAAATCTTCAGAGCATGGTAGGTGTACGGTGCTGCAAAATGTTTTATGCCAGTTTTCCTAAATAATGCAACCAACCCTGCAGGGAGTTAACAAGCCAACTGCCCCTTTGAAAGAGAAAGCTTTCATCCGAGATTTAGTCGGATCCTTGCGAAACTTAGCCTGCCAGGTTCAAGGGAATTTATTCTGTTATTACCCCCC
>NW_005187464.1:1364573-1379686 GCF_000239375.1 Pundamilia nyererei | reverse complement strand
GGGGAAAACGCCTTTTCCTGGAAGTTTTGAAATGGCTTACTGCTGTCAACGCTCCACTGCCTCCTACTTGCTGATGAGTAATGGGATGTGATTTGCAGATTTCAGGCCTTGACATAACTGTGTCATGTGTGGCTTCTTCATGCTTGCCTGATAAATGCCATTCAACAGAACGGGTCTAGATGGGATGGGGACACATCTACAAGTGATATAAAGTTATGAAAAATAATATTTCATTCAATACAAGTAAAAAAACAAAACAAAAATTCCACTTTTTCAGTCATATCATTGCCAGAATAACTTGACTGTCTGTCCCGTTCTTTGTGTGTACTGAGATAAATTAGGATAGTTCATCATCTACATGCAATCTAGTACAAGAAGGTTAATTGTTGGATTAAAACTGATTAACTATTTATTCTTAATTTTATGAATTTAAAATGCACATACAGCAGTCAATCAGCAATTTAATGTAAACATGGTCAGACTGAACTGCTGAAGTACAAAGACGAAATATGATAAGTGAATTTGAATGTTGCATACTGTAGTTTCTGTTGCCATTATATTTCAGAAATTGCTAGTAATTGCCTAAACAACCATCTCTAGAGTTTACAGAAGAAAAAGAAAATATCCAGTGGTCAGCAGTTCTCTAAATGCAAAAACACCTTTTTAGTCAGAGGAGGGGGCAGAATGCAGACAAAGTAACACAAATGACTGTTAAAACCATGGAGGCATGCAGAAGAGCATCTCTGACTGTGTCAAACCTTGAAGCAGATGGGCTACAGCAGAAGAAAACCACACCAGGCTCCACTTCTGTCAGCAAAGAACAGAAAACTGAAGGTACATTTTCTAATGTCTGACCAAAATTAAGCAATAGTCATTATTCTCCTTCAACAGTCTCATATTTAGATGATCAGAGTTGTGCACAACCAACATGAGAGCATGGATCCATCCTTCTTCGTACACATTCAGCAAAATCTCTGAGAAATGTTTGTTGAATCTATGCTACAAAGAATTAAGTCCATTCTGATGGCAAACGAGGGCTCTCACCCAGTACTAGCAAGGTGACACTGAGGTGTCCAGTGACAGCACAGACTAATTACAATGGCCCATTTGTAGTCTAAGGAGCTCATCATTTGTACTTCAAACCTCTCGGGGCCTACTAAACAGATGAAGAGATTTCTTCCAAAAGATATCTATTTGGCATTTCTGGTGTTAAAGTCTGCTGTCTAGCATGTGGATCAGCAGTCAGTTAGGCCTTCTGGATAGCTACAGTCTCGCCCTTGGAGAAACCACTCCACTGAGTGGTTAAATATTCAGAATATGCAGCATTAACCTCACCAGAACCCCTCACTGTAAGTTGACAATTTGTCAAACCTCTTTATACCAAATGTAAAATCATTATAATTATATTAAATGTACTCAATAACAGCCGTATATATGCATAACATACTTATATAAAAACAAATGGACAAAAACACATGCAGATGAGTACTTTGACAGTACAAAATAGTACTGCATTGAAACACAGTTGCATCCCACATGAACAAGAAAAAAAATAAAAAGAGCAGAAGTAGTAAGTCACTTCAGTTAAATGAGAAGGGAAGTTGCAAAAATGTTTGGGCGTTAGCTGGCTGAATGTAGTAAGTGCTGTGCAGGAGTTACAGCTGCTTTGATGGCTTTCATACAAGACATCCTGGGTGATGATGAGGCCATTTGACTAATCTCACACCTCTGTAAGTAGCAGAAAGATTGCAGCTCTGCTGGACAGGCAGAGCCAGGGGAGGATAATGCATGACTCAACATTTTGTAAAGCTATTTTACTTTGTGCGCGCACACACACACACACACACACACACACACACACACACACACACACACACGCACTTCCTTGTGAACTACTGATAAGACAATGCCCTGTCTTCTTATCACAGAACCCAGCTGTGAGTGGGAGGAGAGCTGAGTGAGTTAAACAGCTCAACAGTGATAATGTTCAAGGCTTATTGGTATCCACGAGTCAGAGAAAGAAAATGAAGGCCAGTGCAAAGAAAAGAAACTCACTTTCCCATTGTTTTGCCAAAACAGAGACTGAAATTGGTGCCTTTTAAAACTGAAAATCTGTATAACATATGCTAGATCACACAGTGACTTGAAAAAGGCAATGAAGCTATGTAAGAAGTCAGAAATGATGAACAGAAGTTATACTTGAGATCTGTCCTCACTAGATTAGCTCTTTACACCGTTTCAGGACAAGTGTATAATTATTCCTTTAATCATGTTTCACATCAAAGTCTTCATAATATTTTGCTCTCAGACTGCTGGCTTACTTGTGGTTCCTGCAGTTTCTACAAGTTTAATGGGAATCATTGCCTTCAGCTATCAGGCCTCTACTATGGAACTAGATCCCAGTTAGGCTTTTGGAGACACACAGTCTCCACTTTTAAGATTAGGCTTAAGACCTTTTTTTGATATAGTTGACAGTCAGGTGTGTATCAGCTGACCCTGAACCATCATTTATTTATAGTGCTATAGGCTCAAATGGCTCAGGGACTTCCCCTTTACACAGAGCAGTTCACACAGTTTGTATTTCCACCACTTCCCATCGCCCTCCAACCAGTCGCATCAGATGTTTGTCCCTCCCCGACCTGGTGCTATATTAATAAAACTGAATTAAGTTGGCTGCTTGATAGCACCTTTAATTTAACGCTTCTCGCTAAGACGGCTGCTGTAATGCCCTTGTACAACTCCATGTGTAAAACTGGGTTGTATAAAAATGTTTATACATATAAACATTTTTATATTCCACAATCAACTGTAGGCTGTAATATTGCAAAATGGAAGTGTTTAGGAACCACAGCACTTGGCCACAAAAAGGCACACCACATAAAATGTTACAGAGCAGGTCGCCAAGTGCAAATAGTGCATCAAAGTCCAAAACACTGATGATTGAATAAGTTAGAACCTCCTCTGGTACTAACATCAGCATAAACACGGTGTGCAAGAGCTTCATGGCGTGGGTTTCCATGGATAAGTAGCTCCTGTAGGTATAATGTATAGATTTTGTAATATGTGTGTCCACACAGTATATATTTAGGATATTGGACCACACTGTGTATGTTTCGGAGCAACATGCTGGTCCACCCAGGTCATGCTTTTTAAAGGGAAAGCCTGGCATACAGGACTGTGCAACCCCTCATCTCTTTATATTTTTTTCTTGGAAAACTGGAAAGGGTGAAGTTATTTACTGAAACATGGGCAAACATGCATGGAAAACAGGATATGAGGTAAAACCATTGAAATGAGCTTGAAAGTCAGTATTTGGCATGACCACCTTTATTTTTTTTCCAAACAGGATAAACTCTGTGACAAGCTTTCTTGTAATTTCTTTAAGTAGTCTTCCGGAATAGTTCTCCGGGCTTCTTGAAGGACATTTAAAGCATCTTTGGATGTTGGCTGCCTTTTGCTCTGTTCTCTGTCAAGATGATCCCCACACCCTCCTCCCCCCGCCCCCCTCTCCCTTCCCAGTTTCTTAAAAACATGACTTTCAGATACTGTTCATCTGCTGCAGATAGTTATGCTAGTTAGGCTAACGTTTAGCAAAGAAAGAGAAATTGCTCAGATCTGGACTGAAGTGAAAGTGATTGAAAAAGCAGCCACTGTCCACAGAAAACCTTTGAAATGGAAAACGATCGCACAGGACCACACTCAGATATTAGAAGAAAGTTTGGCTCCTTGGAAGCAAAACATAAAGAAATGAGGGGTGGTTCAAAACTTTTGCACATTACTACATTTCAGCAAGAAACTGCCAATTCAAATCATCCAGGTATTAAATATTACGGTTCATAGCAAACAAGCCTGGATGCAAACTGGCCCACCTGCGGTCCAGACTTGTTGCCAACTGAAAATATGTGGGACATTATGGAACAAAAATGTGACAGAGGAGCTCGAAAAATGCTGAACAGAAGTCCTACATCAAGCCTGAAAGGCTTTTCTGCATAAATAACTATATATTAGTGTCCTCAGTCTTCAAATACCAAATACTGCCAAAAGAAGAGATGATGTAACGCAGAAGTAAACATGCCCCTACCTGACTTGGAACTTTCTGCTAGCTTCAAATTAAAAATATTGAAGACATGTCTAAGTGTCAACATTTGCTGTGTGCTCTTTGTACGACTTTCAGTAAACTAAATGATTTCAGCGATTTGAAAATAATTTAACTTTGCAGATTTTCCCCAACTTTTCTGGAGACAGGGTTGCAGCCCATAAATTTTATATAACAAAACTCACAAGTCTGTTTATACAATGAGTGGGTTTTTATTTTAATGTGCATGTAATTAAAAGTGTCTTTTTATTGGTGTGACAGACATTTTTTTAAATAAGTGAAATTAAAAAGAAAATGTCCATGACAGCTGGGAAAACCATACTACGGGAAGACCACAAGCGCACCAGAGCAGCTACCACTGCACCTCATAGTGGGATTGTTTTATTTTTTTTAAATAATCAGTTTTGTTTGCTAAAAATGGAAGATTTCCTTGTTAATTATTAACAAACAAACAAACACACACAGCTGCACAAACTATAGTTCCTCATAATAAAATACCAATGTCTATTGCAAGCAACAAGCAAAAAGTGCTAAACATGGTCGAATTCTTGATTTCCAGAGTTCACAAACACATCGTGCACATTTAACAGTAGCACTGTTGTGCTAGCAGCATGACACATGTAACCCTGCTTGTGTGATAAAGCTTGGTACTACCACAGTGGTCTTACTCAGACAAACTGACCTTGCATGACCATTGCTGTTGCCATCACTGTTTGTTTTTCCTTGATAAGGTGTTCAGGAATGTAAGGCAGCAGCCAGAATGAAACCTCGGAGGCAACGTGCATTCGCAGAGCTCACATAAAAATCAACAGAGATCGAACTTAGTGTTTACACAGCACCAGCTTCTGACTTCACACATAATAAAAATACTGCAGAAATGCAGATTTCTGCAGTTTTGCTTGAGGAAAACTTAAATATTAAATCAGCCATGATCAGTGCAACCTGCAGGCAGGTGGAGTTCACATTAGCATACTCGAGCATCCTCTTTCCAGAGCATAACAGAGCTGGGCACTAGCCAAACAGGCAGAGCGGTATAAAAAATTAATTGTGACCAAATGCCTTTCAGTCACAGCTCATTTCAGTCAAAAAACACAATGCCAGAGTATGGCTAGACCTCTTTGCTTCCTCGTGGCGGAGGAAATATGAAAATTAATGAATCACAACATCAAATCCAGCCTTCTTGTTGATGCAGTTATCCAAAGACCTTTAACAAAGCGGAACCAAAAAAAACAAACCAAAAAAAACCCCCCAAATAAAACAAAACAACAAGAAAACCTTTCAACAGGTAGGAGAACAAGTGTGTGTGTTTGAGTTAAGATTAACAGGCCAGATTGTTGTGTGCTTTTGTAGAATACCAGCTACACATCGGGGGGAATAAATCACTCAGGAACAGCTTACAAAGAAAATGTTTTCCATTCTTACAAAGATACAGATGTCTCACTGTGGACCTGGACAGATTTGTCTTGGATAAATAAATAAAATTTAACTTCAGCACTAATACACTCAACCTTAACAGAGTAAAGAGCATTTTCTGCTTAAAGGAGCAGATATAAAAGTACCAGCAAGGCCAGTAAAACATGTTCACTTACATTATTACTGCACACTAATAGATGGGTGTGGATGTTTTCACATAGTTAATTATATTTAGCAGTTTCGTTAAATTAAACATTTAAGTTTTTAGTTTTCTGAAACAAAGAAAAAATTGAACAGAAGCTTGGGTTTTCTTGATGCAATTTCCCTCTTGTTGACACCTTCAGTCAATGAAAGTAAATCTTCTAGCTCACTTCATTTGCCTGGGTAAATAATGCTGCTTGGCATTCTTAAAGGCTGCTTTAGTGGGAACAAATCCCTTAAGCTCTACTGGAGCAAGTAGGCGGCACTCTTAAGTCGAACCCACCAGAGCAGGTCTGGGCACTGATGCATAAACAGTGCACAGCGTGCATCCTCCAATAGCTCACATCACAACAACTTTAAGGGGAAAAAAAAAAAAAGTCCAAATATAACAGATAAATATTGGAGTCATGCCCAGTGAGGCTTGCAAACACATAAAAACACTCATAGGGCAACCATTAGCCAGTTTTCACAAATTATACCACGTTTATTGATTCTGACCATACTGGTTATTTAATGGGGTGTTATGAAGATCGAGAAACTACAGCATGACTGACAGAAGGAGCTACCGAGGGTTCCCCCCCCTTGTGTCACAGATGAAAATCAGAGGTGCTTATTATTCACTTGGCCTCCCGTAATGTCCCCATTTACATGCAAGTAGAAACCAACAAATCCTCATTTGATTTCTTTTGACGTGTCCGTCTTTAGAGAGGTCAAGGAGGCTGGCTGCATAGCAAGAGTGATTGATCAGAGAAACTCCAAGGGGACGGTTTTGCAGGCAAAGCGATGTTTCCTTTGAAGTAAGTTTAATGTGATCTGGTATTTGTCAAAAAGGGATTGCCCATATTTAAAATGCTATAAATAATTTTTTGGCCTATAATATGTCACATGTCATATGAATCCCTCATGAATTATATCAAGTCATCTTGAGTCACAAACAACATTCCTATCACAAGGTAGAAGCCCCAATCTGTTTTTGGCAAAGTGACTTCTATATAGCTTTTATTTATCCTTTTAAAAAGTATTTTTAAGGGTAATCAGGCCAAGAGGATAGCAGAAATTGCAACAAATATAACAATAGGTCTCTAAAGATATTTTAGATGGCCCGAAAGAACTGCAATGGTTATGATGTACAATAACACGGAGTCATAAAGATACTTTTAAAATAACCCCTTGGTAAATACTGTTCACTAAAGTCTATTTACCAATATAATTAACCAATATAAGTAAAGACATTACATAGAAAAAAACAAAACAAAAAAAACACACACATGGAAACAGTGGAAATCAGTTTTGGCAGACGGTCACTCTTTGACACAACATCGATAACAGTTTAAAGACAGTTATAGCCGAATAATTAAGTGAAATCATTTTAAAGGAGGGGAAAAAGTTTGCAGCTTGTGAAAAGCCCCCACCCATTTTAATAAATGTTGTTATCATCGGCAACTGCAGATGACAGAGTTATATGAAATCATCGATAATTATAGTTCTGTTTCCCCTTGCTACTGTGAAATGAGTCACTCTGTGTAGTTTTGTTTTATTTTTAGTACTGTGACTACATTTTGAATACTTTTTACGTCAGATAACACCGACTTCGGGGCTGTACTCGAAAACTTACTCGGTTTTGTTGCGTGTTTTGTCCTCACTGAGCTGTGACAGATTAATGACCGCCTGTCCCAGCAGTTTGTCCGGGCCCACCAGAGCCCGGTGAAGGACGTGGACGTGCAGCGTGCTGCCTCCTCCTCCCTGGTTCAGCTGCGGGAGGTCGAAAGAGGCCTCCTCCTTCCACACCGGAGCCACGCATTTCTCCACCACTGAAGTCTGGTACTTCTCTTTGCCCACTTGTATGACCGCGTACGCATCGTTGGTGCCACTTTTCCCCTTTATCCTAAGGCTCCTGGCTTGGAGTACCGTTACCTGGACGCTTGTGGGACACCACTGCTGATCCGTCAAGGACATGCTGACACGGCTCAGAGTCGTTAAAAATGTAATCCTCCAAAACAAAACTCAGTGGTGGCTACCATCGGCTCACCAAGAGACCGCACAGAAGCGAGGGAAAGTTTTTTTTCCTCCTGAGGCTCGCTGAACTTCAGGAACCAGCTGATTGGGCGTGGTTACACGGAGAAAGGGGCCTTGGTTGTATAAAGCACGCCCTCAGATTAACAGGTTACACGTTTTCTCCAACGAAACTCGCGACGCAGCAATCAATTAGATGACAGAGAACACCTGATGCTTGTTTGTACCTGTCAGACTGCATCAGCGTCATCGCATACTGAATGAGCCCAAATAACACCAGGGCTGAATGTAAAAGATTTTATTATTCCTCGATGTATTTACGGTGCATGCATTTAAATAATAATCTGGCTCTATATGTTTGTATTTTTAGACTAGCTCCAAATTGTGTCATAATTTAAAACTAAAAAATCCTCCTACCTTAGCAGCTATGCCATGATGTCTAAAATCTGATACCTCTGCTCTAATGATTCTGTCACTTGGAGAGGGGATGGGATACCCGACAAGCCACATTTGGCTGGATTCAGTGTCACCTTCAGCTCTGCTGAATTGTAATTAAATTGAAGTGCCAGTGTCTTCATGGATTACATCAGACCTGCAGATCAAGGTTGTAAGTCTCCGAAAAACCACGAATGTGAGATGATATTTCTCAGGTCTGTTTTCCCCCAGTTTCAGAGCTGGTTCCTTGCAGGCTTTTTCCTCTATACATATGACCTTGAATACACTTGCATAGGCACGGTAAATTTATTTATTTATTTTTGTCACTGCTATCTAAACGAGTCCATAGAGCAATTTAGATGTTTGTTGATGAAGGTAAATGGATTGCCATGTCACAAATTGCTGCTCAAATACTGACTCCTGCTGTTTGAGGAAGGGAACAAACTTTAAAGAAAAATGTGGCTAATTTGCTTTGTAGAGGAAAGTCTGCTGTAAGAGTCAAGGACAAGTAAACTGAAGCTCTTCATTATTAAGGCTTAAACGGTGGAGCAGCCGTGAAAAAGTGTGATCTCGCTTTCCTTTTCATGGACAAAATTCAGCAAAGATCAAAGTCACATATAGACACTTGAGCCGATTAGTACATTAGCTAGCACTGCCAAAGTGTCTGGCTGTGATGTAACAGCTTTAGTAGTAAACACTTGTTGCAGTCAGAGGAAAATGTTTTAATCAGATACTACAACAACAAGCTCACATGCCCACAAAACGGTTGCAGAGATGTTCAGCTTTTGGCCTTAATGCAAACAGTTAAAAAAGAGAAGTTAATAAAGTACAACTTTAAATACATTTAGACTGACCTTGGATACAAAGCAATATAGATAGTTAGATGCATAAAATCATTTTCTTTGGTCTACAGCCTGGTAGAAATAACAGTGTAACTCATTGTTACAGCAAATATCTAATCATCTAGTCACAGGGCAACAATCCTATGCATTTAGTAATATGTACATGGTCTATGTACAAGATCTGCTGAAGTTTGAAATGAGTATCAGAATGAGGAAGGAAGACGATATAAGTGACTCTGATTGTGGCATGGAGAAGAGTGTCCCTGAGTGCACAGCAAAATTGTAAAACAGAAGATTGGAAAACATTGCCTGTTTGAGTCTCGGTTTCTGCTGATGGCACAGTCATAATTTGGTGTAAACAATATCAAAGCATGGATCCATATTGCGTTTTACCAGCAGTTCAGGCTGATGGTGATGGTGTAACAGTGTGGGGGATATTTTCTTGGCACATTTTGGACCAAAATGAAAGAGGGTCCAGCCCAGTACTAGAAAGTTGTACCCAACAAAGCACCTATTGTACAAATTGCTGCCTGTGGTATTTTACATTCACCTTATGTAAAATGTTCTTTAAGAAGTAAAACTCTGCAGTGATAACATACATTCACTGTGTCCTCATTGTCTTGTGGTTGAATCTTTTTTTTTTTTCTGGGTTTCCATCCTTTCACTTTGGTCTTCATGGTCACCTACAAGAACTTTGCTGTAAAGTTTCTGCAGCCCTTCTTTAAAAGCATTGTTCACTTTGGCTCGTTTCAGTCCACCATCCCTGAGAGAACATACATTGAGGGGTATTACTCATTGAACCGACAGCGGTTACAAGTGCAAAGTCGGCATTTGTTAATTCTTCCGTAAAGCTTGAAGGAAACAAGTAAAATTGGGCAACTATAACACTGCACAGTTTCTAAGTCCCAGTTGCACCACTGTTCACATTTCCCTTTTCCAACAATGAACACGTCATTGTTCGGAAATATAAATTATATATAAATATAAACGTGTCTCACCAGGTGAGATCTATTAATCCGCCTCGGGCAGCTATGGCGGCTTTCACTCTATTGGCAAACTGTACTGCATCCTCTCCTTCCTGCATATGAACAATAAGAAAAATCGCGCTCTTAAAAAGATGAATTAAACATTATATGATTTAAATTGTTTAAATTAAGGCAGGGCTTTACCTCTCTGTTCATAGGTGGCAGGTACCAAACGCTGCATACGATGGCCCAGCTGCTCATCATACTGAGAAGATACCACACCAGGCCACACTTACTGCTGTTCCAGAAAGCATCACCGAAGCGAGGGTCATACTGCAAGATGACCATAAACGGCCCGTCAGCAGTGAGTAAGAGCAGTATGAGGAGATAGGAGGAAATGGACTGAAGCTCCTACCTTAATGGCAACGGGATAAATAGTGCAGCCAATTTCAAAGCTGCCCTTTTTGAACATCATCACTGATGTGTTGTTAATACAAGTACCTGAAAATTACACAGTGTGAGGATCTTAACAATACTAACGAGGCTGTTTCGGCTGCTTTCTGCTTAGATTACACCCATTATGATACGCACCCTCAGGGAAGATGAGGATGGGCTGTTTGGTTTTATCAGCCACATGATCACTAAGCCTGAAATGAAAAACCAGAACAAACAGATTAAAATATTTGTATTGAAATCTAACCACTTTAAATCTAGTCTTACCTACTGCAATTATACAAATAGCCGAAACCAATGTATTACACTGACTGCTGAATACTTCACTTTTAATCACGTGAACCAAATTTAGTGAAACTCACAGTGGGAATCATGCAGTGGTAAATGCCTGACACACAGTATTTTGGCTGTGATATGATGCATACATGCATATGCAAATACACACACATAACTATATACACCCCCTTATTGCATCTACTGTACAAAGGTCTTGAGTCACCCCTCATTTATGCTTTATGCTTTGCTTCCAAGCTTCTAGACTTTCTTATAGTTTCTTCAAGTGCTCTTAAGCAATAGTTTTCCAGGCTTTCTGAAGATCTTCCGAAATTTGTCTTTTGCACATTGGCTGCCTTTTCACTCATTCTGAGTCCGGTTCTTGTCCCTGACTATTTTCACAGTAATGTTTTTTTTAAGCCACTTAATAATGCCCTGTGAATCATTTAAGTATAAAAAACACACCTAACACAATAGACGAACCAATGTTGTGTCTACACGTAATGTAGATGTGAAGCATGTTGTTAAAAAGTTTGAGGAAAAGAGAAGAAATGGCAGAGCTAAAAAGCTATCCAAAGCACATGAACAGTATCTGAAATTAATGTCCTTAAGATATAGGAAAAAAATCAGCAAAGATCTGACGCAGAACACGTGAAATGCATCTGGGCCTTCAGCTGATCCAGCTACTGTTCACTGAAGCCTCATCAGAAATGGTCTCAGCGGAAGGACGGCTGTCAAGAAGCCAATCTTCAGAAAGGGAAACAGGGAGAAAAGGCTGAGGGATGCCAAAATACACAAGAACTGAAATGAAAATCAGTGGAGACATGTCTTTCATGGAGTGATGAATTCAAGTTTGAAGCTTGTGGTTAAAATCTTTGCCACTGTGTACAAATAAGTTCAGAAGGGAGGGACAACAGTGAGCATCGACAGCCATCTGTAAGCAAGGTGGAGGCTTTTTCATGCTTTGTGGCTGCATTTAAGCCAGTGCTGTTGATGATCTTGTCAAAATCAACAAAATTATGAAAGTGGGAAAGTAGCTTCAGATTTAAATAAACCATGCAATACAATCTGGAAAGTATCTGACTAACTTCATTGTTTTGCATGACAATGATCCCAAACACACTGCCAATCCAGAACAGCACCTGATTAAAAACAAAAACACAATGCAATACTATCAGTGATGCACTGGCCTTCCCAGACCCCAGGCCTCAACATTATTGAACCCATGTGAAGCAACAACATCATCCAAAGAAGAGCTTTGAATGTGCTTTAAGACGCCTAGAAAACTGTTTGTGACGACTGCTTAAATAAATGAAAACAAAGCTGACAGTTTTTTCTTATGTGCTGTATTGTCATGTATGTTTTCAATAAATCGCTGCACCTATTTCCCATTTTCCTTGAAAAATATTTTTAAAAATGACAGTGGATCAAGACTTTTGCACAGTATTGTATTTATCCAGCCATGCCTCCTATCCGTTGCAAACCACATTAACATCCTAAGTGGTTACATCCCCCAAAAAAGGAATCCTCCTGATGAAACAAGAACACAACTCCAGTGCAGTTCCCAAGCACATTTAGTCGGCGAGGGCACTGGGTGTGAAATCTAAGCTCAGTGAAATATGAGGACCAATCTGTTGTGGTGACCTCTTGAAGAACAGGAAGCAGCCAAAGACAGCACACTTATTTGCATACTGAAGCAGAAATTAAAACAGAAAAATGCATGAATGAATCTGCAAAGAAAAATACACTTTACATAAAGTCAGTCAATAAACGGGGTCTAAAATGATGGGAAATAGTAAAGATATAAATGTAAACATCAAAAAATACCAAATAAATGAAATATGAAAACAAATCTGAACATAAATAGCAATATATGATATATTTAGTGAATTAATGAATTCTCCTATTTGTCTTCAAAGTTAATTTTAATATTAACTTAATATTATTAGCAATCACTCATTGAATAAATGAGTGATTGCTTTCTTTCTTTATATGTTCTGTTGGCAGTTTTGATCCTTCCTATCCCGGGTCACCCACACTGATTTACTTTTTGTCTCTCGTGAGGAAAGGGGATTTATATATAAAGACGATGCAATTTTACCTCTTGGCCACTAGGTGTCTGTCTTTGACTTCTGATCTGTCAAACCAGATGTGCGGGGAGGATTTGACCATTCCTCTTTGGATCATCCCCAGCAACCCACGATGCATCTGTCCAACCTGAGAGCCAAGTTCAAAAACAAAAACTCTGCTCATCTCAAATACTCTTATAAATGCTGATGTATTACACAAACTCAGGGCAACAAAATGTTGTACCAAAGAGTAGCAGCAATCACTGGCCAAGATGATCACGTCAATGGGTGTCGTGTGATTGGCCACACATATACCACCATTCTTTGGTTTGTTTTCTCTGCAGATAAGACACATAGACACAGTACAAAATAGTGAAAATCTGCCATGTTTGTTGTTAAAAAGTCACCCGATTAGTCTCTAGGATATCTTAAATCGAGACATTACGTTAAAGCTGTTTTCCTGTCAAACAACGTGATGCTGCCATGGGTTTGAATAAGGCTGATGTTTGTTTGTTTGTTTGTTTTTTACTGTACCTGTTATGATAGGTGATGATTGCCGTGAGAGAGCTTACACACATGCAATAGCCCATCATGTGAACCTTCTCACTGAGGTAGGATCTTAACCTGAAGACATACAGTATGTAGCCACAGAGTCACTTTATATCTCTTCAGGCTGGTGCTCACAACACTGGAGACTTTAGGTGTTGTGCAAACTTACGCTGCGTTTGGTAAAAACCCCACTAAGGTGGTCAGGAATAGGAAGAGACTAATGCCAGTGACTGCAAGAGTAACCCTGCAGAAAAAAGAACAAATAGTTTCCTCAGCAGTCACCCAGCCAATCACAGTTCTTTTAATGACACAAGTCATACCTGAGAGGCAGCAGGATGCCATAGCGGGTGAGAAGTCCCAGCCCCCACAGGAGTGTAAGTCTCATATTTATGTGATGGAAGTTGTAGTTGCTCCGAGTCAGCAGATTCCAGCTCTCAAGTTCCTGGGCTGAAAATCGCTTGGTCACTTCATCATCCACTATGCTCTCCACGCCCCTTTGGCAAAAGTAGAAGATATCAGCCATATCAAACTCATGATCTGAGCACAGACAGCTGGCAGAACCCCGGATCTCCTGCTGCAAAGATGCTGGTGATTCTTTGGCTATGATACCTGCAGAGAGCGTGCAGAGAAAAATGAATGATTTCATTGTTTAAAACTCATACAATTCAAATAAACATTTATGACTGACTGTCAGGTTCAGTTGTGTGAGGTGTTGTGGAGTATCCAAATACAGGATGCAGTAGATAAAGGTTCAGTTTAAACCTGAGCATTTAAACCAATAAAAGAACAAGTAACAGGCAGTTCAGAAATAGGTGACAAAATCCACAAGGAAAAAGGACTGGGACTAAGGACCGCACAGCTAGTGGGACTACCCCACAAAGGACGAGGGGAGACGCAATTACAATAAATACACCAATAAATACACAAGGTACTTGAGGCAGACAGTGACAGGAGGGGAGCACTAATTATGGGAAACTAGACAAGTAAATTAATTACCAAAACACAGAAGACACTGGTTACCCAAATAAAACAGGAAATAACCAAACAAGGGTAAACATGACCGATGGAGATTTGACACAAAAGGGCAGAACAGTAAGGAAAGTATAATATACAAAACTATGACCAAGGACAGAACTAATGTACTGCAGGGAAAAGATACATGAATATAAAAACCCAAAGAAAACTAAGAAAACCAGATTACATAAGGAAAACTAAATAGTAAAAAAAAACCACTTCAAAATGACTGAGATACACGTCCCAGAATCATAACACTGATCAATATATGAAAAAAGGTTTACCATTTGTATGTGTTTTGTAGAGTTGCTGATTTTTTTCTTTTGCTCTCATTTCCATTCGTAAGGTTGCCCACTAATTTAGGACAAAAAAAAAACAAAAAAACAAGTATATAAAAAAGAGGCTGAACAATTTACCGCTGCATTCATTCTTCTGTTGACAAGCAGCTGTGAATGGACTGATTCTTATATAGGGCTTTTCTATTCTATTTGAGCTCTCAAAGGTTGTTCTTGTGGCATTAGATAAGCATTAGTAACAACCCTTATAGGTCTCCAAAATACCTTCAAGTTCACAGATTCAAAGAGAAAATGGAAAGCACAGACAAAAATATGATCAAAGTAATGAAACTGGGCAAGATGCTCCCTGGAGACTAAAGCTCTGCTGAGGAAAAGGATGGGAAACCAAGTTTGGCTCAGAAGCCTGCAGCTAAGAAAACAAAGCATAGAAACTCGAGAAACAGTTCTGATATTGTGATCCAATTTACCTCCAATCCAACCTTTTTCCAAAAATT
>NW_005187464.1:1326183-1363258 GCF_000239375.1 Pundamilia nyererei | reverse complement strand
AGAGAAGAACTCGAGAAGATGTGGAAAGTAGTCCATATTTGGTCCATATTAACATGACAGCATCACACAGTTGTTGCAGATTTGTGAGCTGCACATGTACAATGTGACTCCTGTTCCATCCCATCCCAAAGGTGCTCTATTGGATTGAGATCTGGTGACTGTGGAGGTCATTTGAGACATTGTCATTCAGGATGGATCTCTGCTTCCATGCTGTTTACACCAAGACTCATCATATCAGTCAACATGTTTCTAATTTTTCTGTCGTCCACTTTGGAGAAACCTGTGAAACAGCTCAATTTTCTACTCTTAGCTGCCAGGAGTGTCTCCTTATGTGGTCCTCTTCTGCTCCTTTTGGACCATTCTGTATAAATCCTAGAGACGATTGTGCAGAAACTCCCCAGTAGAACAGAGTTGCTGTGTGATTGACTGATAGATAATGAGCTAAGAATTTGAGCCTGGTGCACCCTATTGTATAACTGGGAAGGGAAGGCAATGTCAAGAACAGGAAATTCGTTACGAAATAAACATAAACTATTTTAACGTTTTACCTTAAATGCTTTTATATTTTATTAACAAGAGTTGTGTTGAAAAGGTAGCAGGGGAGAAGAGTCTGATCTTTCACAGGAAAAAAAGGATATGATGTTCTTATACATAATATAAATGATAAATGTTGTATCAAAACACACAAATGTGCTTGATGAATAATAGCCAGGGATATTTTAGGTGGTCATTCGCGAAGATACAAACAGGAACAGTCATTTAATGTTACTTTAGCAGACTTAGCAGACTTAGCAGTGTTACTTCTTTCTTTCAATTTTTTCAAACCTATCTGTTATGAGTTTTAACAAGTTTACTTTATGTTTTATAATCATCGCACCTTAATTTAAATAATGAACTTTTTAGCCATTGAAGTCTAAAAGTACTAAAGGTAGTTCTTACCGGCCATTGGATTTACCGCCGCGTCAACAAGGATTGAGATGGCAGGTGGTGTTCCATCTGGACAGTCCGGACTGAAGAACAGGGATTTCTGACACTGTGCTGCCTGTGCAGCCTCTCAGCAGCATGCTGTGGCTGCAGATCACAGGCAGACAGAGCTTTATAGAGTTAACAAGGCAACAGGTGGCCAATGAGGGCTGCTGTCACTGCACTGTGGATTGAACGTGGTATTAATCTGATTACAGTAAGTATGCCAGAAAACACTGTAGATGACATGAAGTCAGGTTTTTACAGCTTTGTATTCCCACCTGGAAAACCAAAACAGATGACAATGTTATGAGGAGCTACTGTTATTTACATCAGTTTTATGCTTTATATTCTGACTATGTTAAATTACATTGTCCCTTTTAAATAAATAAATGAAACAAATGAAGTTAATCTGCACCAATGAGCAAAATGTAATATAGAGCACCCTTGCGCTTCTAAACCACCCATTTAAAATAACATGTGTACGACTGGCTGCATTGTTACACCTGCATCAGTTATCACTGATATTTGCAGTTTATTATTTTCCGTCTATATTAGAAATATCACAGCTATCTGATCATTTGGTGTTGTGTCCTGGGTGTTTTTATTGTGATATTTCTGAAGTTAAAAAAGCAAATATTGTAGATTTGCCAAGTATTTGCAACTCATTAATTTTAAAATGCCCTGTATTATATAGCCAACTGCAAAGACAAGGATGAAGCTGGACAGATGTGCAAACTGCATTGGAGCACTGGAGGCATGGAGAAACTTTGGGCTCATGTACTGAGCATAAGTTTAATTTTCCAAAATTACTGAAGGTGTAAGGAAAGCAAAACACAAGTTCAGCTACAGGCCACTTGAAATGTCAAAACACCATTTTGTGTGTTTTCATTTTATTTTGTATGAAAGTGTGTATAAAACAAAACATAGGAAAGAGAAACACAGCTTACAGTGTGTTTGTTTCTACTATATGAAGTCAGTTTTGAGCAGATTTTAAACTACTAGCACCTTGTTTTCCATCTTATCTTCATTTCTTACCTTATTCCATACTTCCACGGCTCATTTATAAACTTTCCTGAAATGTTTGATGATGCTTTTTTTAAACTTTTGAACCTAAGTTTTGGTAACAGATTTTACTGACTTTGAACATGGTATGGTTGTTGGTGCCAAACAGGCTGGTCTGAGTATTTCAGAAAATGTTGATCAGATGGGATTTTCCCATAAAACCATCTCTAGGTTTTACAGAGAATGAAAAAGAAGAACTGGTGGGAGCTGATATAAAAGCAACGCTATCAAATTACCGTTTGTTTAAACCCAGGTATGCATGTGAGCATCTGAACACACGGCATGTCAAATCTTGAAGCAAGAAGTAACAGTTCGAGCTGGAAATGTTATATGATAGTGTTGGGGGTATTTTCATGGCACACTTAGTACGAACTGTGTATTGTTTACACACTATAGCCTAGCTGAGTATTGTTGCTGGACATGTCCATCTCCTTTCGATCACAGTGTATCCATTTTCTGATTCTTTTCTCAGCAAGGTAATGCACCATGACGCAAAGCTCAAATCATATCATTCTGGTATCTTCAATATAACGGTGAGTTCACTGTTCACACAGAGCACATTTATGGGATATGGTAGAACAGGAGATTCTCATCATGGATGAGCAGCAATTGTGTGATGCTATCATGTCAGTACGGACCAAAATCTCTGAGGAAAGTTTCCAGCACCATTCAATGGATCAAAAAGAAGTTCTGAAGGCATTTGGGGATCAAGGCTAGTACTAGCAAGGTGTACCCAATAAAATGTCCATTGAGCATATTTCCAAATCATTTCTAAGTTTTTTTTATAGTATTAAGTATTTCTGTCTTTTCTTTTTTAGACTCAACATGCAACTTCAGATTTCCAAGTAGTGCACTCTCACTCCTCACAGATTGTATCACTCTATCTCCACCTCAGCATTTATCTGTTGACTCTGACTATTTGTATAAAGGAGCTATTTTGCACATATCCTCCAGTCTCTGCTTCTGAATAAACTCCACATAAGAGGAGACATGTCCCTTTTTGGTTTCTCTAGAGTCCGGAAGCAGTGGGTGGAAGTGAAAGATAATGAGGCATCCAACAAGGGTTTCTTTTTTGTTATGTGAAGATGTGAGCAGATGCTAGTATGGAGTGCAAATACTACACTAGGTCTGATGAGAGTCAAGTCTCAATATTTTCAAAGTTGCTTTAAACAAGAATCTTATTGTCCAATAAAAATGTGAATTCTGTGACACGACTCCAGTCAAAAGAAAGAAAGGAAACATCCCCATCACAGTGTTCGAGGTTAAGAAGAAACACACATTCACACATGGCCTAATCTCAATTTGGAATAAAAATCTTTATTTCTTTTAGATTCTGCTACAAGTTGCAGTAGTTTATTAGCATGCATAGTTTCACACAGTTAAAACAAGTAAAATCACAACTCTTTCTTCTTCTTTTTTTAAACAGCATGCATATACCCTCACATCCATTCATGAACAGTCTACAAATAATTTAGCTGTCCTAACAGCTAAAGCGCATTTCACGCAGTCGTTTTGAAAAGGTAATTCAGTGCATCAAATTTCTGAAAAATATTGCATCTACTTACCAAACTGGATTAGACTCACAAATAATGTTTGTAAACTTTCTTTGGCTTTTTATTTTACCATAAAGAAGCTTCCACTGCTTCCTTGGAAATAATAATGATGGTAAGGAAGCTGGTACACTACATGGACAAAAATATTGGACCGCCCATAGCTTCACCTTAACAAGACATATTAGACAATTCTCCAACGTAGTGGGGACCGTTTGGGTAAGGCCCCCTTTTTTTTGTTCCAGCATCAATGTACTCGAAGCAAGGTCCATAAAGGCATAGCTGGTGTGGGAGAACTTGCAGAGCTCTGACCTCAACCCCGACAAACACCTTTGGGTTGAAGTGGAATAGAGATCGCGACCAATCACACACAAAAAATGATTCTTCACCCTCATAAACAGGAAACAATAATTTTGAGCAAAGTGCAACTGAACTATATAAAATCAAAGGTTAATTTATTCAAATAAGTCATTATTAAAGAAAATATATTTTGTATAATCTAAATATATGCCAATCAAGTGCATTTAATTCAATTAGATTCAGTTAAATTTATCATTTGACTTTGTAACACTGTAGCAAAATTACCTATCACTTATAGTCAGCATTTCAAACAGAGTTAGAGTGGGAATTAAGAAATGGGATTTAGGTGTAGTGTATAGGTGGCCCAATAGCTTTGTCCGTGCAGTGTATTAAAGAGTGAGGGAGAGTGTGCCAGGAGGGAGTTCGAGAGTGAGGTTGGTCGTTTGACTGATTTTGAGGTATTAAAGGTAAAAGTGTAAATGTTGCACCAAGTGAGATTTTTTTTAACTTCACAAATATTTTGTTCACTCAGCAAAACTCACAAAGAAACTCAAAATTATCAAAGCTCGCTGATGATAATAAAAGCACTAACCCCATCTCTTTACCACCTATAATTTACCTCTTTGTTGATGCCACGCTTGCACAGTCAGGCGTGGATGATTTCTCAGTGTCAAAACATGTTTTGTGTATTCTGAATATACTCGCGGAAGTAATTCAGAAATAGCAAAACACAGCATATGTATAAAAAGTAAGGCCTATCTTCAAGATTAGCAAGTTGCAGTTGAAAGAGTCCGTCAGTCTTATGCACAGTGGCAATGACACACACATAAATATATATGTATAGTCTATATATCACAGTAAAATAGGTATAATGTTATTAAAGTCATGAGAACTGTATCGGTGCTACATAACATATACCGAACAAATACTGGGTCACGATAGTCTCCAGTGACATAACACATGTACAGCATAAGGTGGAAAGAAACAACAGTATGCACAAAACACAAACACGCTGCTTGACAGGGGTCACGTAACATGTTTCTATATTGCCATTTGTATTTGTGCTTCAGATACGCTCGGCATTAAAAAAAGGAATGTGCTGTATGAGTTCGGGTGTTTGCTGGCATACTGCTGCTTCTTCTTAATTGCTACAATTATTAAAGTGTAATAGTATGTAGTTTGTAGGTGAGCAAAACAGCTTCACCCATTGAGTCAGGAGAAAAAAGCACATCAACATTAGAAATGTTGTCGTTAAAGGAAAATACGTTTGTAAAAACTACTTTGCAAAAGTCAGAAATGCAGCTATTGGTTTTGTTTATGCTCTTGGAAACAGCAGCAGCATATTATTCTTAACAGTGTTGCTCCCGACTGTAGTCGTCAGCATTTGTGCTTCAGCGTGGCAGTTTCAGGGCAGGGTTTGATATGTTTTCTTGTTTTGTTTTTTTTGCTGTCTTCTTCATTGACAGATTCAGAAGTTCAAGCTTCATCAGTATTCTGTGCTACTTGCACTTCTTTTCCTCCAAAACCCAACAGAGAATCCAGGCTGTCGTTTTAGCTCTCAGCCAGGAACTCACCGAGACATCATCCGCACAAATTCTGAAAATTAAACAAAGGAGAGATTATTCACACAGTGCAGGGACCTCCTGTGGTGGCCAAAACGGAGCAGAACTACGGTATGGTTGTTGGAGATACTGGAGCACAAGCTGACCTTGCTCAGTAGCAGCAGAATATGAGAAAGCCTGTATTTGCTTCAAAGTGCTGAATATATTTATATTGCTTCCAAAAAAAATGTCTTAATGATATCGCCAGAGATCGTGTGCTGCTAAATGAGCATGACTTGATCTCTAGGCCATGCATTAACTTGGGTATTATTACTGCCAATCTATCTCTGTCAACAAAGAAAATGTGCAAGTTAAATAGTCAATGACACATCGGCTCATGAGTTTAAGAGAAACTCGGTTTTTGCCCTTTATTTTGTACTGATGATGTCATGGGGCTAATAATATGTTAGTCTGAAGATAGTTGGGTAAATTTTGGGCTCAAACAAGATAATGATCACTGGATTTCATACAGCTATGTTTAGCATTTCTGTGCTTTTTAGCTCATTGTTTTGGCTACACAGACTAGCACTTTGATTTTTCTTCCTCTAAAAGCTGAATGAGAGGAACCCTTGAAGGTCTTTTTTTTTAACTGAGTGGTTTCTTGTATATTTCATGACCTTCTTTACAAGATATGTCTTTATTGATATATACTGAGGTGTCAAAACTGGTGTATACAGGTGATACCTTTAGATGTTGTCTTTATGGAATAACAAACTGCTGTGAGCCACTCTCACATCTCCAGTAGCATTGTTTCCAGATGCAGCAGGTAGCTGTTTTCAGTGGTAAAGCGTCAAATGCTAGCCACAACACTGAGATGATGGAGCGTTAAGCAACTAAACAGACAGTATTTGTTATGTCTCCAGATTTATTCCCTGATCTCCGTTTGGTTCTTACGTGTAGTTATGGTTTAGGTTTTGATTTTTCATTTATTTTAAAGTGTGATAAGCCTCCAGCTTTTTGTTATTTGTGGAGTTATTAGTCAGGTATGCACGTTCTGTGTGTCCGTGTTTTACTGTGGCTGTTGCCCAGCTCCGTGATTAGCCTTGTGTATATAAATAGTCCTGTGTCCCCTTTCCTTTGCCGAGTTGTGTGTTATCACATGGTATTTATTTTTTCTTGCGTTTCGACTTGTTTGGCACTTTGCAACAGCCAAAATAAGTCCTTGTTTATTAGAGTTCTGCCTCTCTGAGCTTTGTGTTTGTGTCCAGTACACGTCACATTTACCCTTGATATCAGTTTGCTGTGCTATATAAAAAAGCTTTAAAAAAAAAAAGCTAGAAAGTTCCCAGTAAAAGACAAAAAAATCAATTAAAGTTTAATAAAGATATCAAAAAGCAAAACTACACATCAGGTTGAATCAGTCTGCAGGTGTTACCAGGGCTTATAAAAGTCATAATCGCTGATCCACTTGCATGCACACGATATTAAATAAGTACTGGATACATACTAATACTACAGGATCCTAAAACAGAGCTGAACTTGAGGTTTCAAGTAGATCTGAGTAGACCCCAATTCATACCGTCTATGAGAGCAATTTCTAAACCTCATTTCTTTTTCTACCCAATTATATTTGCTTCCATATCTATTTTTAGCTTTAAAACAATTACCGAGGCACTCGAGCGCATAACCAAGTGCTGAGTATTCATATTTATTCTCTCGTCAGCCTCATTAGCAACCTGATGGTTCTCTCCTGCCTCACATCTTCTTGTACGTTCTTTTCTGATCTTCACCCAAAAACCTGAAATTATGTATCTCTAAGTTTAGTAACACTGCTGAGAACAGCAAAACAGCCTTAAATTTTCATCCCCGGCATCCTGCTGTATACATCTTTCTCTCTGTGGGTAATCTATGAGGTGACATAAACCTTTGGCAAGGAGATTATATGAGACAGACCTACTGCTTCATCCCCTCACCTCACTCTCAGCATGGTATTGGTATATAAGGCAGACACATAGTGGGATTTTGCTTATATGTGAAATAGCTGTGTGCGTGTGTGTTTCAGAGATAGACTGAAGGTTGAGAGAGAAGGACAAAAGCAGAAAAAAAGGTTATACTGTGTTCACAGACATACTTCACAGTATTTTCTACCTTCAAAGTCTACACGTCCATCTCCGTTGATGTCGATGTCTCGCAGTATTTCCTCCAGTTCTCTGTGTCCAACCTAGAAAAGTCAGGTTGGTGTGACAGTGTGAGCTTCTGTGGCACAAAGGTTTAAAAGCAGACAGGCTGGACAGTGATGGATGGAAAGCTACAGGCACGAGAGCAGCTCTGTACCTGCTGTCCCAGAAGTTTTTTCATGGCCTCTCTGAGTTCTGCAGTGCTAATCTCGCCGTCACCATTAGTGTCGAACTGAAAATGGGAAATAAACACATTACTAAAAACAAAAAATATTTATTGGTATTAAATGAAAATATAGCATTGAAAAAAATCCCGCCTTTCCTTACCTCTTTGAAGGCATCCCTCAGCTCCTTCACCCCTATCATGTCTGCTGTTTCAGCCAGAAGTTTGGGCCCCATGAGTTCAACAAAGTCTTCAAAGTCAACATGTCCTCCCACTGACGGATAAAATGTCAGCTTTTATGAGCAAAAACTGGCAGAATTTTGTTTTCTTCATTTCAACATTATCATATGAATAGTAATGGTGAAGAGTAAACTCAAATTTTAAAGGGTCAGTTTACCCCAAAATCCTGGCAGCTAGCACTATTTATCAATCTTCAATGTTCTGATTGGCCGTAAAGCTGCTTATTTTACCTTTAATATAGCGGTATTAGATGGCAATATGTAGTGATGACCAGAGACCAAGGAAGTGGGAATTTCATGAGTTAAAATGTCCTGATTCTTTTTGTGAAGAACACTAGGATGTCAAATGGCAACCTTTTAAACTTCCAAATAAAGGTTTGGGTAATCCGGTTGTGGCTGTGCAAATCTTGTAGCCAGAACACACAAGCTGAGTGTCACGTTCAGTTTGCATCCACCATAAGGTAAGTGCATTTGGTTCCTTTACATAAAAGAGAAGACTGATATCTCTACAGCCAATCTCTCCAAAACTGGGCGGCTCTTATCAGAACAATCTAGATGGATAAGCAGCGCTACAGGATAAAAGAAGTGAATGCATATTAGGGAGAAATCTCTCTTTCAATTTTTATGCATATTTGGCAATGAATCAAGCACACAGGCACACTTCTAACTTACAGTTCATGTTGATCTGCTGGCTCAGTTCTATTAGCTCCATCTCTGTTGGCATGTATCCCATAGTTCTCATGCAGTTCCCCAGGTCTTTACAGCCAATGAACCCATCTTTGTCTTTGTCAAACTCCTTGAAGGCCTCGCGCAGCTCTGAGACCAAATGAAATTAAGTGTAAATGTGACAAAGATGTGTTGAAAACTACTTCAGAATACTGTAAAATTCACTCTTTATTTTTTACTAACAACATAGCATACCATCCATTTCTTCTGGCCTCAGCTCTCGATCCTGTGGAGGATCATATTGCAAGTTAGTACCCAAATACTGCTGATATCTTAAAAAATCAGGCCAATTCCCAGCATACAAAATGACACTGTAAAAAAGTAAATTGGCAACCACAGTGCCACAGAGTGCCACGAGCTTTCAGTTTTCACTCCAGCTATAGAGAGAAAGAAATTATTAGTGGGATCACACAGTTAATAAAACATTGAGTCTTCTATTTATAATTAGGCAGTGGGATCAAAGTGAAATACCAGAAACAAAATGTATGGCCTTTGTTGCAGCAGAAAAGAATCAGAACCATTTACTGTGTCTTTAGAACGAATGTGTGCGCAATGAGTGAAAATTGTTAGTATTTAGGGTAAATACAGAGACTAAAGGAAGATGTTAATACAAAATAATATGTGTCAGTCCATTGAATTAGAATAACTAGTCTCGACCACTGTATCCTTTAAGAAGTCCCATATGAGAGCTCATCATCAGAAGAGTCGTCCGCACTGAGGATTTCAGCATTGCTCCTGGCTTTAATAACAAGACCTTGAGTCGTGTTGTCAGCTGCTGGAAATAGATGAAGAGAAATAATCACCATGTGAGTAGCATTTCTGCCGCTGCCATAACCTGTCCTAATAATCCTCCATCCAGCTACAAAATGCATCCATCCTCATGCATAACAGATGCTCACATGCCCTTTCAGCATTCAACTTAAATTATCCAACAAAAAAACCCCATCTTCTAAGCCCGACCACTCTTCAATACATGCAGGAAGTGCTGACATTACAGTAGAAGGTGATTGCTACACACATGGGATTTGGTTGTTGTGCGTGTACTGCATTGTGTGCTATAATCTCTCTTGGCATGCATGCACATGATATTTTCTGGACTTACGTACAGCCTGCCGGCTCTCAGCGAAGCCCTTGCGTAGAAAGATGCATGCAGGCCCCAGTATGTTGTGCATGTTGGCTCCATTCTGGGCCAGGGCTACTAGTGGCTCAAGATAGGCCCCCCCAGATCCCCCCTCCTCACAGGATTGCACTGCTTTGTAGTTCTTCTTCTGGTCCTGAAGAAGCATCCGGTGGGTAGCCGGATATGGATGAAGAGGCAAAGACAGGGGTAGAGAGTGTGACTCAGTTTGTTGAGGTATTGTTTCAACAAGGAGCCAACATGGAGATGGGAAGGAGGGAGGGTTCAGAGGAGGATCATAGATGACAGACATATGTCTGTCAGTCATTGGAAAGTGTGGAGTCAGGTGAGTCATGACAGAGGAAAGGATCTCAGTGACAGATAAGTGGGTGTAAAATATAGTGACAGAGCAACTGATGCCATCTACGTATAAATCCATCTGGCAAAAACCATCCTGCACAGCAGAACACTGCAGAGCAGGATGCAGGCCTCTTTTCATGTCACAAAGCAATAGCCTAATGTAAATAGTGCCTATCATTTTTTAATGGTCCTCACAGGTTATTGTGATCATTTTGATTCATTACACAATGTGGTTTGACTTGAGTAGCTTTGGCCATTGTTTCCAGTGATTACGATAACACTGCACTCACCACAATTGCTGCGATGTGGGGAAACAACAAGTCCAACTCCACACACTGGTCACACTTAACTCTGATATCAGTTTTTTTGCTCTACAGGGATGAATTGTAATAATAATAATAATAGTAGTAGAAAGCAGTTGTATGATTGCTCCCCAGATCTTATCACAGAAAATGGAGGGTGCAATATTATCTAAGCAATGGCCAGAACTAACAAAATAAGACCTAAGCTCTACTAAAATCAAAGAATTTCTTAATATTTTTTTTCTACAAGAGTGTTTGTGCTTTGGACTGACACAATTTATTTTTAGATTGCAAATCTGTAAGCAGTAGTACGGTTTTCTTTTAGTTCAGCACGAGGTCAAATAAGGGCATTTAGAGTGTTATAGTGAGTCCATGCAAGTCAGCTACAGCACTATTGCTGGGATTGTTACTTAAAATTACCCAGAAGTGGCTAGTTTTCTGTTTTTTTGTTTTGTTTTTGGGGGGGTTGTGCACATTATAAAACAGTTTTCCTGAAGGTGATGCTGACGTTCAGCCAGCCATTTAATTATAATCACCAATTAGCCAATCGACCAGGGGGCGAATGTTGTTCTCTCACATCAGTCATTGTGATTACCGAGAGGGCTACAAGTTAATTAAAACAGTTTTTCTAAGCCAAATAAGGTCCAGAAGGTCCAGCTGCAGACCAACACAGCTCAGATTGCTATTTAAAAAACAGAGTCTAATGTGCATTTTGGTCAAGATGAGATTAACTAATTTTAATGCACTAATATCTCTTATAAAACATGTCACATTGATCTAGTTTTGAATTACTGCACTTTAACATCCAACTCAATGCAGGAATTTAAAGCTAAAAGGTAGAGAAGTAGACGTTATATCACAACGAGTTACCAGCGGACCATTTTGCTGTTGTTTTAAATCTTTCTGACATGAATTTGTACAACGTTCAGATGCTTTATACTGTCAGCACAAGACATCTGCATGCATATGCAATGAAAAATTAATATGCATGCTTGTGCAATATGCACAAACACACACTATTATGCGCTCTACAAATGACCTTCACACTCCATCTGTTACCATGCCAGTCGTCCTGCCAGTTCGTGCATTCCTACAGTTTTCACCACAGGAGCGGATGCCCACTGGGTAATCTGACCAAGTGATGCATGGAGCGGGGCTGTCTGTGGCTATATCGTGCCAGAAAAGTACTATGAACACATGCGCTAGCTTTTATATAACTAAAAAAGAAAATACACGTACACACGCACACACACGCACATACAAGACCAAAGAAAAATCTGAGAGGTTGTCAAAGAAACGCTGAAGTCAAGCAAGAACTTCTTCAGCACTCCAACCAATTTTTGCACAGATGGCATCAACAGTTGCTTGTCATATTGTTCTTCCTCAAGGATGTGCAGCTGGCGCAATAAAGGAAATTCTATTCGTGGGTCTGTCTCCCTGCTACACTGACGGTCTATTCAAGCATACGCTGATACGTGAAAGATGTAATCCAAAATTAGATGTATTAATAAGCCCAAAGACTCTGAGCCAGTGAAAACAGCACACCTGTTTGCAACATTTCCACTGCCTGATCGCATCCTGCAGGTGCTGTTCAACAAGGTAGCATCTTCACCTGGGTGATAAGGTGGTGTGCAGCCTGACTGACCTTAAGTGATGTGATCCTAATTCACAGATGCAGTCGACAGGTCAACCGAGAGGACTGACCAGCCCCTTGAACCTCTATGTGAATACATGCACTGATAAGGAAAGAGAAATCTTTCTGAAGTCCTTAAAAATGTCAACGTGTAAATGCAGACTGAGTTTTAAAGATCAAAACTAAAAGCTCCTGACTTGGCTAAAAGTACATAAGAGACGAGCTTTAATCTTAAATTATTCTGCTGTTATTCTCCACACAGCCTGAATGTAAAATATCTAACAGTACGCCAGCTCAGTCAGTGCAGATCCAGTCAAATAGCCATCGGTCAGGTTGGGGACAAACCATTAGAAAAACATGCACCAGGAAGGAGGAGATTCAAGGAGAATGAAAAACCTCAAAGCGGACCTTACCTTCTTGGTGAAAATTTTAAGCGACTTTACAGAGTTGCCCATTGCAAAAACAAACAAACCAAAAAAAAAAAAAATCTTCCTGTCTTATGTTTTCTCTCTAACTGTGGCTGTGTTAGTGAGCCTGCATGTAAGTGCACGTGTATGCATGTGTGTTTGCAAGTGTTTCCAGGCATGCATGGAAATAAGAGTGATTAGAAAGCGAAAGAGGGTTCAGTGGGTCATTGACTAATAAAGGAAGACATTTGGGAGAAGGCAGGGAGAAGAGCAGGGATATAATAGGAGGTACGAGGGGAATAGGACGGAGAGGAGTGTGCAGGGAGGACCTGGAGGCAAGGACACTGGAACGAGGGGGAGGGACACTGAGACAAAGGGAGGGAAATATGTAAACAAGAATGACGGACAGGTCAGAAAAAACACAAAGATGCGCGAAAGAGAGGAAGCATGCATGTAATCAGCTCGAGATGCAAATGCCAGAAGTAGAAAAGAAAGACTGCTTATTCATTCTATCCTCTCTCCTACTGTGTCTTCCCTCCCTCTACCCTTTCTCTCTTCTCTCTCTGTCTCTGTTATCTCTCTCCCTCTCTCTCTCTTCTCTCTCTGTCCGTCAGTCTGTCTCATGCTCTTTTCCCCCTCAATTGCTCCCCCAAGTCCTGCTCACCCCACAGTTCTAAACCATCTATACGAATGTGACAGAAGAAGCTCGTTCGGACAAGCATATTACCTTCCCCTGAGCAAGATGCTGGAGACACTAATCCAAACATGCACACATGCACACACAGACACATCTCTCTCTCTCTCTCCCTCTCTCTCTCTCACTCGTACACACGCTCGATTAGACACTCTTGGATGTGGGGCTGTGGAGCTAAAAATATAACACACGCTCTCTCTTCCCCCCTATTCCCACCACTCTACCCCCAGCATCCATCCCTGCTCTCTCTCCCTCTCCCTGTATGTGTCGACCACACGCATACACACAAAGACGTAGAAGCATCACAAAGTCACGTTAAGCTTGAAGGGCTCGGATTCAGATCAAAGCTAAAATGTGCAAGAAATGACACATGGATTCTGAACCACCGCGCTGGAGGATTCAAATCAGTGTGTGCAAATGCAAACACACACAGACGGAAAATAAATGCTCTCTCTCAGCCTATCTTACGCGCACACACACACACACACAAGCATACATTTGTTGTCAGGCACAATGACCAAAAATGTGGCTTTCTAAAAATGAAGCCTCTGTAAAAACAGTAGTGAAAAGGATAATGCATGCAAATGCAAATGTGGGCTAATTGACTGATCAACACTTTGTCCTACTGGGCTTCACATTTAAAGTAAATGCTGTACCTTTTATTCCAGGGTGCAATAAAAACTTAACAAACAAAAATATGAGCTTAAAGTTAATTCACTCATTTCATTTTGTCTCACTATATGTGTTTCCATACCATTTTGCATTTACTCGTTAGTTATTATTGACCTCTGGTTCTCTTCCACAGTGTTTCTTTTGTCCCGTCTTCCTCCCCTCACCCCTAACAGCTCACGGGAGATGGCTGTCCCTCCCTGAGCCTGGTTCTGCCGGAGGTGTCTACCTCTTAAAAGGGAGTTATTCCTTCCCACTGTCACCAAGTGCTTAGGGGGGCCATCTAATTGTTAGTGTGTCCTCTATTTTTTGTAGCGTCTTTACCTTAAAATATAAAGTGCCTTAAAGGGACTATTGTTGTGATTTGGTGATACATACTGTACATATATTGCATGACTTTAAAATGCACAGCGTGTTTATTGCAGGAGTTTTAAGTGAGAATTCAGACATGTTCTTATTGACATGTCCCTCTTAAGTAAAAGCCCTTCCCTCTGAGGCATATTTTAAGGTATGTAAACAAGTTCTGCCTTAAACATTTATTATTTATGACCAGTTTGGGTTTTTTGCATATGATAAAATGAATGATTATTTCTTACAACCAAGCTGTTGTTTGATAGAAAATCTAATTATGTTGGTAATGTTTAAAAAGAAAACTGAGGAGAAGCTTTTAGGATTTTGGTAGTCGTCATTTTATGCAGGAAAAGTTCTTCTTTCTGTCATAAACATCCACCTAGTGGTAACTTAACAGTCATTCGCTGCGGCACTGACGTGCATCAATATTTCCCCCTCCTGTCCGACCTTGTCTATTCACTGATGTTCTAATAAACACATTCACGCCCAAGTTGCTTCACATCTAACTCCCATTCAATATCTGAGCGGCTCCTCTGCGTTGTTCCTTGGGTGATTCATCCAGCCTCTCATCACAGGCTCATTGTGAACTTCAGAACACATCAGACGTCAGACACAGGAGCCGTCAGCTCTTATAATGTCACACCGTAGTGTGCACGGGCATGAGATCCATCCCTCTCTCTCTCTTTTTGCTGTATCCTTTCCCTTTTCCATCATACTCACTCTCGGATACTTTACCCACTAAGAAGCATGTCATTTACTTTCGTTGATATTAGTATCAGATGGTTATGGGGTGACCATTTCTCAAGAGTCTACATACGCGCACAAGGCAGGAATCTAAATCAAACAGGAATATTAATCGTTTCCTTTGCGATTTATTTGAGATTTGAGGTCAAACATAATCCTGTTTCATCCATCCTCGGCCATCAGCTGTGTTAAATGAGCTGAGAGAAGTAGGAGGGTGAGGGAGGGGACTGATGCAATAATAAGCTCACATGAGTTCACCAGCCGTTGTCCTCTAAAGCCGCCGAGTTAATATTACACAAACAAGGAGACTGTGACCACAGAATTCATGTGGTTTGTTTGTGAGTTCGTCATCAAAGGACATCCGAGCGGTGAAAAGACACGCAGTGCGCACTTGCGTCATCTTCTTGTGTTTGGGTTGAGACGTCACAGTTTTTATCCTGCAGCTGATTCATTCATTGGAGTCAGATTATAGTCAGTATTTAAGTATTTTTCTTACAAACATCTGCTTTTATGTGAGAGGAGTTAAACATCCAGTGTGTCAGCAGGGGAAAAATATTCATGTGTCTTTTTATTGCATGTCAGTTATTGCTGATTTTTTTTTCTCTCCCTCTGAGTCATTTATCCCTTCTAGTCTGTCTCGCAGTCTCTCACACTGATTTTCCCTTTCAGCCTCAGGTCTGCATCAATATTTAGCATCATCACATGGGCACACATGCACTCACACACACACACACACACACTTCATAATGTAGCATGTGCATGTGTGTGCACGGGCCTCTAATCCTCATCTCAAAAAAGGGGTTTACCTCCTTCTTGGAGATATAAATATACCTACCATATGTCTAAAAATAGCTTTGTATGTTCTAGATATGAAGGAGGCATATGTTCTTCTTATTTTCACCCTGATCTTTCTCCTCATTTTACTCATTTGTGCTCTTCCCCCCCTGTAGGCACTCTCCTTTTATCCCCTCTCAGACGTCACTATGACCCAGGTCAAAAAAGGAAAAAGGAAAAAGGAAAGGAAGAGAAGGAAACATCAGTGCGTGCGAGTACAAGACGAGTAACAGGAAGTGGACTTAATCTGTGTTTTAAGACCTTTTCCTTAGATTGTCTTTAGACTTTTCAGGTGGGAGCGAGGAAGTGAGAGGTGATGAGCGTTTGCTGGTATAACAATCATCAGGTCTGCCAGTAAAGGCGCTCACTCTTCCTATTTTACATCCTTTGTCCCCCTCATTTATGCGATTCCTCCCCGCTCCCTTCACTTTCTTTTCCGGCCCTTTCGCTTCTCCTGGCTCCCTGATGTGACATTCTCCCCCCACTCCACCCCCTCTCTCCCTCACCCGCACACTGGCAGCTCAAAAACCTTGGTACAAATGATACTTGCTCCCTCTGCTGGTCAATGCACATCCTTCAACTATTATTTTAGAAAAAAAATAAGAGATTTCTCTTCATAATAATTTCTCATCACACATCTTTCAATAACAGTTCTCTACTACATTTCCACATTTCCTGCGAGAGTGTGCAGAACAAGGTCACAAAAACCGAGAGCTGTAGTTGGGCTCTTAAAATAGAAACAAATTTTCTACTGGGACGTAAAAGTGCTCTGTCCTCGATCAAGGTGTCCTTTTAAACCCGAATGGTTCAAAGGCCAGAATGTGCTGGGATAATGGGAGCTAATTACGGTGCACGGATGCTCTAAGGATAGAAAATTTGAGTGAATCACAGTGCCACAATCTCCCTATAACAAACAATCCGCAAAATGCAAGCGGCAAAACACATTTGTCCTTATTCTAACCCCCACACTTGCCTCTGTGGTCATCGTGAGTCATCATGATTCACGTATTAAAATGTGAATTTTAAGATGATGGCTTGAAAAAACATTCACCGTCTTTCTCAATCAGGAAGCGCACTTGCAGAAGCCTGAATATTTTTGCCAAGACAAAACAAAAAGTAATAAAAAGAGGAAAAAAACACCCTGCCCTCCTCCAGTCTCTCATAATCAGGTCTTGTTGGGCTATTTTTAGCCTTCTCTACATGCAGCGAGTGTGTTCTGTTAGGATTGTGTGCAGATCTTGATGTTACATAAGAAAATATGAAAAGAAAGAGTTTGCAGGGAGTTTAATGCCTCATTGCTGGACCCGGTGTCAAGCTGCTACATCCCGATTTAAGAAGTACTAAAGGGCATACTATGACGATTGTGTTGTCAAATAAATGAAACAGCTTAGGTAAGACGCTGAGCAGGTGCAAAAGAAGAAATAAATAAATAAGAAAGCATGCCTGCATAAGCCTTCTCAGCTTTCTTCACTTTTTGTCCTCACACATGCATCATTCGCTTGCTGGCTCCTTCACACAAACACTGATGCACACAGACTCACAACTAGCTCGCGTCCACTCACAAATTCATTTTAGCTTTTGACGGCCGTGTTTGGTATGACTGAACTTCCGGGCGATATCACAAAACAAAGCACTTTGAGAATTTGATTATTTTCGTCCAAAATCAGAATTAATTACAGTAGGTTTGCTGGTTTGGTAAGCCTGCATTTTCAAATTACATTTGTAGCTTTTTATACTTTTTCTAGCTTTCACAAATGTAATTCTTCCTCACTGTTCCCCTGAATCAAAAATCTGAATTTTTCCCATGTGGGATCTAGGCAGAAAATATCAGATCTCCTTATTCTATGCACATCAGCAGCTCTGGAGACTTTATATAGCACACCGCTGGATGGATTTTGCCTCACTGGAACCCCTAAGACTGATTGAAGCTCTGGCCTGGATTGAGGAGTTATTTCTAGAACACATTAGCACACTGAGAGGTAATTGTCTCCTCTTTAGCTTTTTATCATCCAAAGATGATGAAGAAGGATTTTAAGTGAAATGAGAAAAAAAGATGGGGTGGAGGGGGTTGAAAAATCTAATGTGCAGCTTCCTGATCTGTCTGAGTAACAGGAGGAATTTGGCACCCTTTGTAGAAAACTAGTTTATTTGGAAGTGAACAGGTGGTGAAGTGATGCAGCCTGCATTTGTCACTCACCACGTTATTGGCAAATGTTACGAATGATATCTCTACAAACGCTTCACTTACCGTTGTGTGTGTGCGTGAGACACACGGGCTCTCATCACTGAAACATTTTCCACACAGGGGGGTAAGCTGATCCCCCTGCTGTCACTCAGGTGACAGCAACAATGAAAGTGACTGCATTCATATCGGGATGCATGAAAGACTACAGAGAGCGTGAAAGTAATGGATACCCAAAACAAACAGGAGCCAGATTTGGACTGAAAAGATGCATTCATTTTTAATCTGCCCAGAACGGGTGACACCCTGTCAGTCCAGCCTCACCTTCATCTCACCTGTGAAACCTGCTGCTGAATTTCAGCAGCTCTTATGAAAAGCATGTATGCTGCAGTTAAGGGACCAAACCTTTGCAGCAACGAACAGGAACCCACAAGTAAAAAGCTGAATATCTAATGAGCAATATTTATTTTATTCATTTAGGATTGTTTTATTTATGTCCTTTTATACTGAAAGATCTGCTTTGACCCTGAATTGGATAAGAAAAAGACAATGGATGGACGGATGGATGGATGGATGGATGGATGGATGGATGGATGGATGGATGGATGGATGGTTGGATGGATGGATGGACGGACTTTCAAAACATTTTCTTTTTTATCTGTGAATGGAGATGGTCTGAATGTGATGTCCACACAGAACATGAAGATCCAGTAGTGCAATCCAGTAAGGACCTCAAAGTGAGCAACCCGCATCACTTTGTAAATAGACTCAATTTTGATCTTTGTGGGGGAATAACAACGTTTTTCTCTTTAGTGCAAATAATAAAAAAAAAAATTAAAAAAACGAGTGTTCCAGTTTCTTCTGGTTAATGAGTCTGCTTTTTTTTTATTCATGCTGCTACTGAGCAGTAATACAGCTTGATATTTTGCCCTTTGCATTATGCTACAACAAAACTCTGCATGTCGAAACAAGACATTGTTTAATTTAACTTAAAAAGATTTAGAAAACTTAAAGAAGGTCAATCTATAAATTAATTATGACATTCAATTTTTCCCACTTTGATCAACTTTCGAACACTTTCGAAGTTTAAATGTTCTCCCCTCCCCACAAACCTCCTTACCTGCCCAAAAACTGATTTCACTATTGGATGAAGACTGGAGTCATACTCAGAGGATGCTGCGTTTAGTCTTTTGGTTTTGCGGCTGGCCGCTGGCCGGACAGGTGCGGTTGTCGCAGGTGGGTCTGAGCTGAGGCTGGATGATGACCCGGTGACGACTCTCTCGCTGGACTCGAAGAAGAAAGCTGCATCGTCCTGGTGTTTTGGATAAGATGGGGTTGGTGAGGTTCTCCTGTCGTGTCTGGATCCGACCTGCGGATGCACAGCGGGAGGCACCTCACCTCGAGTGGAGTCGTGGTGGTGATGATGATGATGATGATGATGAGACTGTTTGGATCTCGAGGACCCGATGTGCTGTTTCTGATGCCTGTTCATCCTGTGCCCCACATCCTCCTGAGTGTATTCTTCATCATCTTCATCATCAGCCAGGGTGGTCGGCTGCCGGTGAGTATGACTTTTCGGCGTCCGATGATGGTCACTTAAATGTCGAGAGTCGGCATGTCTTGGTTGGCAGAGAGGTCTCCGCACACTGGTCTCGCAGTCTTCCCTCCAGACCGCGTCCTCGCTGCCTCCAGCTCCGGCGGGATGATTATGGTGAGAGCGCTGGCTCCTGTGACCGTGAGGACCGCGATCCCCGTGGGCAGACCTGCGGTGGGGCCCCGATGTTCTAAGCAGAGAGGTGGTCGACTCGCTTTTGGGAAGAGATGAGCTCATCGTCCGCGCTCGTTTGACAGGCGAAGTGAAGCTGAGGAAGGATGAAGGTCAAGCAAAGGAAAAGAAGGCAGTCCTCCACCACTTGCAGGTGTTCAGCCTCAGACGGTGGGACCCCGCTCTTTAATCCACATCCACGCGCTCGATCAGCACTTGACAGAGCGCAGAGAGGAAGTTGGAGCACCTGAGCAAGAGAGTGGCAGCAGAAAAATGTAGAAGTTGAGCTCTGTCAGCTAGCCGGTCAGTCACGGGGGCTCCGCTAAGTTTGGATGACAGCACTGTGTTGCGCTGCCGCGTGTCACATGCGGCAGCAAGTTCACTCCGCTCCACGTAACTACACATAATTTCAGACGTAATGAGCAGCTCGATTAATTGTGCCCCCTCCCTCCCCCCCTTTTTTTTTTTTTAACGAGCAGTCGCTTGGACGTTTCTGCTCACGTTCATGTTTTACATACAGTGGATGATGTATCAAAATCACAAACATCGACAGAGAAATGTTATTAGACCAGACAGCAGTCAGGACTAACAAGTGGCTTCAGTGACATTAACGCGAGTGGACGGTGGTCATTGTTTTCAAGGACGGGCAAGGTAGATCCCCTGTGTCCTGCAAATCTGGAACTTTTATCAAACACTTCACGAGTTAGAAGGACTTTTAATTTGGAATTAACGCTGATCACCCTTGAGATATACAACACAAAGCAACAGTAAAACATGATGTCACAAAAGGTCAAATAAAATGACAGCTTTGGGGGGGAAATACTTTAAGTGATTCTTAAATGATTCTTTCTCCAATCCTTCAAATCAATTTGCAGATTTAGGAAAAGACTGGTGTTAAATCTCTACTATCTCGCTATGAAAAATAATACACCGAAAGGGTGTTAACTTGGGATTTTCTCTTTTTTTTCACTAACATTTTATGTATGTTTTATAATGTGAATTATCTATAGGCTGCACATGTGTAGGGGAGATAAATATGCATATGCAGTGAATCAATTTTCATCGCTTGCTAACAACAAACAAACAAACAATATGCTTGCATAATCTGGGTGTGATGGTGTCAACAGCATAATGGAAAATCTGACTGTGGGTTACTCAAAATAGTAACAGCAAAGTTCAAATGAAAAAAATGGTGAAAACAAAAATAATTAATTAAATAAATAAATAAAATTAAAAGCACATAAGAGCGTCAGTCTTGCCCCATCTGCACATCCAGGGTCATAATTCTCACAGCAGATGTCTGGGGATGCAGGGCAAAAGTAATGATGTTAATATACGCAGCCAATTAGACACTCGGGCTCTCACGAACTGTGCTCACAGAGCAAAGCTGAGATTTTGCCCTACTCTCTCAGGGGAATTTTTGTTCTACAACATCTGTGTCCCTGTCTCCACAGCTCTGGGGAGAAGCAAAGTGTCTTCACTCTGCTGCAACCATCCCCCCGACACACACACACTTCAACATGGGCTCGCTTTAACTCCTCTGATACCTTTTCGTTTCAACTGTGCATCTTAGCAAGCGTGGGTCGATGTCACCGTGTGCTGAGCCATTATTGTATCGTTCTGTAAAAATCAGCAGCATCTTTAGTCTAGTGAGATGACACTCTGAAGTATGAGCTTAGCTTTTAGAAACATTTCTATCAGAGCATTTCTGGAAGAGGTGTGAATCATGTTGCTTTCATCTTACCCCCTCCTGCTCTTTTTTGCTCTCCCCTTCTGTAGACACTGAGCTGCAGCAGGGGACATTCAGGCCTCAGGCTGCAATATGGCCCATTTATTGTACAAAACAGGAGGGCAAGATGTGCAGCACAAAAACAAAAATAAACACATATTGCAACAGAGACAACACCACAAATAAAAAATAATTTTTTTTAAGTACATCGATGAAGTTATATAAAAGCAAAATTACGTGTTTTTTAGACTTTTTGAGGGCACGTCACTTTCTATTTTTACATACCCCCCCAACCCAACCCAGTGGAGTCCAGCATATACTCTCACAGGGGTTAGATGACCAAACTTTCATGGCAAGTGCTGCAGTGCACACAGCTGCGGCCCTGTGTTCATAAACTGCAAATTCATAATAATATATATTCACAATATTCTAATATTCATAATATTCTATCATTTTCTGGTGGAAGTACATCAGTGTAGCACTCTTTTGCAAAATAAATCTCATTTTAAGGCTAATTTTTTGGCTTATTATGGAGCTTTATAGTTAAATTAAATGAACATTAAGATTGAGATGCACAGTGCAGTCAAAAAGTATTTTTCCCATGTTCTTTGTTTTCACATATTAAAAAGCTATCCCAAAAGCAAGAACTGCAATCAAGTGTTTGTGATGACTGGTGAATAGTCTTTCATGTGACTGTGGAGGAAATTTGGATCACTCTTCTTTGCAGAACTGTTTTAATTCAGGCACATTGGAGGGTTTTCGACCATGAATGGCCGGTTTAAGATCATTCCAAAGCATCTCAATTGGATTTAAGTCTGCACTTTGACTAGGCCGCTCCAAAATCTTCATTTTGTTATTTTAGCTTTCTTTTTAAAGAGGCAGACTTGCTTGCATGTTTTTGCTCATTTTCTTGCTGCATAACTCAAGTGTGCTTGAGCTTCAGGGTATGAATGATGGCCGAACATCCTCCTTCATGATTTTCTGGTACAGATCAGAATTCATGTTTCAACCAATTGCTGTACAACAGATCGTCCCCAGATCATCACACTATCACTACCATGTTTGACTGTTGGTGTGATGATCTATTTGTGAAATGCTGTGTTAGTTGAAGATGTAACGGGACTCAAACTTTCCAAAAATTTCAACTTTTTTCTCATCAATTCAGGAATATTTTCTCAAAAGTGATCGGGATCATCAAGACCTTTAAACTCACCCGTGGATGCTATTTTTGCCCAGTCACTTTCTGTTGAATTATGATCATTGACCTTAACTGAGGAAATTGGGGGTTCTTTTGTGACCTCCTGGACGAGTTGTTGATGTGCTCTTGGAGTAAGTTTGGTAGGCAGGGCACTCCTGGGAAGGTTCACCACAGTTCCAAGTTTTCTCTGTTTGTAAATAAAGGCTCTCACTGTGGTTCATTAGAGTCCCAAAGCCTTAGAAATGGTTTTGTAAACCTTTCCAGACTGATAGATGTAAATGACTTTGTTGTTCATCTGTTCTTCAGTTTCTTTTTCTTTTTTTCTTTTTGAAGTCCTTTAGCTGCTTCACTCTGTCAGACAGCTTCTATTTAAGTGATTTATTGATTCAACAGGTCTGTGCGTACTCTGGCCTGGCTGTGATTGGTGAAGTTGAAGTCAGCTTTAGAAAAAATTGATTATTCACAGTTTATTCACGATTTCAAAAAGGAGATTTACTTTTCCACACAAGGCCAGGCAGGTTTGTATAGCCGTTTCCTCCTATTAAGTGAAATCAATTTTTTTAAAAATGCATTTCAAATTTGTTTTGATGAAAAGTGTGTGCGTGTGACAAAAATGTAAAATAATAAGAAATCAGGAAAGGCACAAACACTTGTTAAAAACACTGTATCTGTTTGCCAAATAGATACGGGGACTGCCAGGCACTAGAGGTGAAAAGTAGCCTTTTGGCTAACTCCGAAATATTTACATTGATATTAATATAATTAATATACACTGTCCATTTTAAATAAATAAATTCAAATTGGAATAAGATTTAGAAAGTCAAGAAATTAACAGACTAACTGAATCTCTAAAGGGGATAACAATCTTACTGCATCCTCTGCAGTAAAAAAAAAATTCAACTATACTTTTCTAAACATTTTTTAAAGGATTTCTTTCCCCCTGAATTGTTCCCCCTTATTCAATATTATCACATCAGGCATCCTCATTAACATCACCCCTTGGCGCATGTTCATATTACTGAAAGATTAATCAGCTGGGTAAATAATTCACCAAACTGCAGCTTGGGGCCTACGATACGAACAAAGAGTTCCTTGATCTGAGTCATCAAAACATTTCATCCAGGGAACAGCCCGAGGAAACGTAATATCAACACTAAAACAATACAATCGGGGACATCAGGCAGCCTCGTAGAACCCAGGAACTGATAATGTGACAAAACTTAAAGTCATTTTTAAGGTGGAATTATGTTTGTCCAAACTGTTCATCAGACTCCATTGTTGTTACTTGTCAGCAAATATTCACGTCAATTCCCACTCACTTGTACTCAAGCCCATCTTGGAGACAATTCAAGCATATTTCCTCTGTTTCATTGTCATATCCAGTTTGTGTTTGGCATGTGTTTGAGTCAATAAATAGAAGCCAATATGAGAGAAATATTCTACTGGGCAATAGAGAATTGGTCAGAATTTGACATATGAAACATGAAAGCATGTATCCAACCTGCCTTGTATCAACAATTCAGTCTGCTAATGGTGGCCTAGTGATGTGGGGGATATTTTCATAGCACACCTTTACCTCATTAATACCAACTGAGCATAATTTAAATGCCACAACCTATCGGAGTATTGTTACTGACCGTGTCCATGACCATCTGTACCCATATTCTGATGGCTCTTTTCAGCAGTATAATGCATCATGACACGAAGCTCAAATGTCATGTTATTTTAACATGACAATGAGTTCACTGCACTCAAATGGCCTCCACAGCCACCAGATATCAATCCAGTAGAACATGAGAGGACAAGAGCTTCATGGCTGACAGATCTGCAGCACCTGTGTGATGCTGTCACATCAATATGAACCAAAATCTCTGAGGAATGTTTCCAGCACATTGTTGAATCTGTGCCATGAAGAATTAAGGTAGTTTTAAAGACAAAAAGGGCTTCAGCCTATTACCAGCGAGGTGTGTCTAAAAAAGAGGATGTTGGGTGTATGATGTCATATTTCCCTCAAGCCTTACTACGCACTAGTTAGTTAATTATCCTTTAATAATCCCCATAGGAAATTTTCTTGTCTGCCTTTAAGCCATAATAAGTATTAAGAACAGTGGGCAACTGTGCGTATCGTCCACACACAGAGCTCAGGGACTAACTTCAGCTTTGTGCTTTGGTCAAGGGAACTCTGAAGACAAATTAAGCTTTCATATTTTTCAAAGCAGGAAGAGATGATGTACAGTCCTTGCTGTGAGGCAATAGTGCTAATTACTAACTGCCACTGTTGATAACTTTTTGTACATGTGCATTTTGAAAAAGACGCTTTGTTAAAGTCCAATGTCCTCCAACAGCAGAGTCTGTTGTTCTTATTGGTTGCAACTTGTTTCCAACTATTGGAAGGGTGGGGGTGTGAGGTACCCCCACCCTTACATATGGTCCCAATTTGTGATCTGGATATTTAAGGCAAATGCTTTCACTTTCTTTCATGCTTGGCAATGGCAGTTTGTTACTGACTCACTAAATCAATGGGAACATTCAGCATGAGAACCAGACGCTCAGTCATACATCTGACGAGGTAAAATATTTAGTTCCTGGAAGGGTTTTGTTCCCCACAAGTGAAGCATTTCATGAGCATCACCACTAATATGAACTGTGTTTGTTTGTGTCTGTTTTACTTATGCATTTCTAGCAGACTGCTTGACAAATTTTATATTAGTCAGACAATTAGTTATCCAGTTTCTGGTGCCAAAACTAAACCAGAAAGAAGTTTTGAGAGAAAGAAGAATGAAAGTGACACCCTCTATGGTAGGAAAGTAGAAATCTGTTCTACTTCTGAAGTTTAATTTTTTATTTTAATGTTGTACCATTTGTTTGTTGTACGCCACCGTCGAACTAAAACACAAAATAAAATTCAATGAAATAGGAGAACGGGTGAAATAGAGACAAATAAATCATCTACATAACAAACAAAACATACCTTGCTGCCTGACCCCTGCTTTGAGGCAGAAATAAACACCTTACAGATACTTTTAAGAACATTTAAACATCCTCTGACTTAAATTGGCCTCTCCTGCTTCACTTCCATCCTTCAACATGGGTGTACATCTCACTCAGGTGCACCAGCGGAACCAACATGCAGTACAATAGTTCCTACGTGAGAATTTCCACAATAAATGACCTAATGACATGTAAAATACATTAACTAAAAATATGGCAGTAAAAATAATAATGGTGCGCTGTTGTGAAAATAATCAGTGTGCTCTGGCTCTTTCTGTTTGCTGTTCTCAAGTTGAGGCGTATTGTGTGAGGATCGCAAATGACAGAAGATTTCTAAAGAAGGTAATTGAGCTAACACTGGATTTCAGATCATGTCTATGATAACAGTAATCGAATAGCAGGAGCAAACACATGTTGTACCATTTTTTTGTTGTGAACTACTTTGCGATATTTAACTTGAAAGGTACAATATAAATAACATTGTACTATTTTTTTATAAATTAAGTATATCAGGTCTGCTAGAGAAGATAAACCTCCGAAATAAGGCCCCAGGTTCGGACTAAACCCCAAGGGCAGTTTAAACATAACCATAAATTAGGCTTTCCAGCTCCAGAAACCTAGCCAAAGTCATGCTTGTACTTGCACAAAAAACTGTTCACAGTGCCAACATCATATCTGGTTTCCCTTTTCACTCATAAACTGAATCCCATCTGAAAGTATGTGACTAGGTAATTCATACCAAGGTGGAGTGAAGTTTATTTAAAAGCCAAGCGGTGCTGCTTTAGAAGAGGTCTTGAGAATATCTTGGAAACAAACAAATAAAGCACACCAAACCATTAAACAGTGGCTTTATTGATGATCAGCAGTGCTACACAGGCTTAAAGAGACTTGCCAATGGGGCGACCGTGGCTCAGGGAAGCGTATCTGGAAGGTCGCCGGTTCAATCCCCGGGCTCTCTGTCCTGGTTGTTGTGTCCTTGGGCAAGACACTTCACCTACCGCCTGGTGTTGGCCAGAGGGGCCGATGGCGCGATATGGCAGCCTCGCTTGGAGGCAGGATGAACAACAGGAAATAAGCACACTGAGCATCATTCGTCCTGACCTCACTGGAAAGTTTGACCAGCATTTTTCAGGTGACTTTGATCTTTGAAATGGACTCATTTGGTTTTTGCAGTCTTTCTAACCACATACTCACCACATCCATTACATCTGACATTCATGGATTTTACTATCAAACACAGTTTTGCAGTTTCCTTGAAATTACTTGTTGGGTGAGTGGAAATAAGGACATGTGTTTGTGTGCTCATTTCCAGTCAGCCACAACTATATGAGAGAGGTGTTAATTCCTTTTCTTTCTTTCTTTCTTTCTTTCTTTCTTTTTTTTAGCTTAAACTGCTTAATTTCCACCCACTCCGAAAACAGTTTCATCACAGTAAATGGAGGACTGGTGCAGTTCAATCAGTTTTTCCATTAGCACGCTCAGCAAGTGGTTTTTGCTCTGAAGGTGAAAGTGGGATAAAACGTAAACCAACTCAGTGGGGATTTTTTAAACCAATGAAATATAAACAAATGCACAAACTGTAGCAGCAGTTCAGTGAAATGTGAAGATTTTATGACCACGTTCTAAATTTTTATAAAATGGGAACATCAGAAAATAATCCAAAATGAATGGTTTTAATGGCTATTGTTGGCTTTTATTACTTCAAAAAAAATATTTCAGACATAAAAACAGCAGCACATAATGTATCTTGACTTCATGCCTTTCTCATTTATTTTATTCCTTCGGCAGGATGGAGAAGTTTTATCGGTATCATTTTGCATGTTAGTGCTTCAGCTGTGAACTGCAGCAAAGCATAGTTGCATAAACGTGTTGGCTTAAAAGAAACAGATATTTTTGGGGTTATGCAATAGCTGTGAATTCAGAACACACTCCAAGTGATCTTGAATGTGCTTGTGCATCTTTTTCATGCTCCTCTGTTTCATTTCATCCTGTCTAGTTCCCAAAGAAATGTACTTGTCTGAATAGAAGAAAACATCAATTTTAGTTATGAGCTGCCAGCCTATAAGTGCACTCTAAAACATAAAGACATTAAGAAAAGTGATGCTAATTCTCTCCTGGAAAATGAAAAGTAAGACTCTGCAAAAGGATGATTTAAAAAAATATCCCTTGAACTAAAAGCTGTGAAGGTGCAGTGGCGATGATGGTGGATGTGATTGACTAGAGGCTGGCATGGTGAATTTGGGAGGTGGGGGTAGTTATGACGCATCAAGGACATAATAATAACCACGAGCGATTTATAGGAACACAGCGACCTACAGTATGATATCCTTCATACACCATCTCTGTGTGCTTACATAAGTGGAAATCATGACACACTTATTTGCATTTTGTAAAGATTAATTACTGGAGCGCAGCAGAAAATAAAGTGATTCAGCTCCTTTTCAGCGCTGTAGGCACTCAAACCCAGCTCAGATTTTATTACGTTTGTGGTTATAACAAAGCCAACGCGGCCTTAAAGAACTTTAGCATGCATGTGGTTTTGTTTTTTGGAGGCGCATTACTTTTGATTATTGCTGTTTTTCACATAGCACAGTCCAAATACTTTAATGTGTAACACCAGACATTACGGCTAAACTGGAGTATTATACTGGGACGTTCGTGGCCCAAGAGTTGGCAGTTCGTCTTGCAATCGGAAGGTTGCTGGTTTGAGCCCCGGCTCCGACAGTCTTGGTCGTTGTGTCCTTGGGCAAGACAGTTCACCCGTCGCCTACTGGTGGTGGTCAGAGGGCCCGGTGGCGCCAGTGTCCGGCAGCCTCGCCTCTGTCAGTGCGCCCCAGGGCAGCTGTGGCTACAATGTAGCTTGCCGTGAATGTGTGTGTGAATGGGTGGATGACTGGTCCATAGGGACTAAGTAAAGCGCTATACAAATACAAGCCATTTACCATTTATCATACAATTGTATGTGCTTTTCTTAATTATGAAAATGTATTCTACATCTAAAACCCCAATTCCAAAGAAGTTGGGATGCAAAAACCTGAAAACGTAAAATGAGACATTTTACTATTTTGTGAATTCAAAAAAGAGCTAATAGCTCATTTGAAATTTGATTGCAGCAACATGTCTCAAAGGTTGGAAACAAAAGACTGTAAAACATTATACTAAGAAGAAACAGCTGGAGGAACATTTAGGTTAATTGACAACAGGTCAGTAACATGTTTCTCAGAGTTTCTCAGAAGTAAAGATGGGAAGAGGTTAAAGAAAACCAAACTGTGTCTTCAAACTGTGGGGCATTTTTTTAAAAACTTTGAATATCCCACCAACTACAGTACACAGTATTATCAAGAGATCCAGAGAACCTGGAGGAGACTGTGCACAGGGGATAAAGCTGCAAATCAGTACTGGATGTCCACGATCCTGAAGCAGGACTTCATTAGAAACAGGCATCATCCTGTCACGGAAACCACTGCAGGGGTCACAGTTCACAGACATGTTTTCTGAAAAAGAGATCCACACCTCAACAGCAACATGAATGTGAACTTGCCAACATCATCACTATAATCTCATGTGCATTTGACCAAACTAATGCCTGAATGAAAATGTAAAAGTAAATAAATAAATGAAATGTATGAAAATGTGTGATTGTGTCATCTTCACTCAGTCATAGGAGTCTGGAGTTTCATCTCTGAAAGCGTGCACACTATTTCCCCCTTGTGTTGAATGATAGCTGGCCCTTTGCTGCAGTGGCCATAATCATATGAGTGCTCTCTCAAACCATACAATGTTCTGACCATGTCATATAAGACATACAAATATCTGCATACGAATTGCTCATTATAATTATCACTTGCACCTCTTCTTAAAGTCAATAAAGATTTATTTTTACTGAGTTGGCTTTTATGTGAGTCATAAAATCTTGGGGTTGATATTGTTTCAGCATCACCTTGATCACAAACTACGCCACCGTCGAACTAAAACACAAAATGAAAAAAATTCAATGAAATAGGAGGACGGGTGAAATAGAGACAAATAAATGATCTATATAAAAAACAAAACATACCTTGCTGCCTGACCCCTGCTTTGAGGCAGAAATAAGCACCTTACAGATACTTTTAAGAACATTTAAAAATCCTCTGACTTAAATTGGCCTGTCCTGCTTCACTTCCATTCTTCAACATGGGTGTACATCTCACTCAGGTGCACCAGCGGAACCAACATGCAGTACAATAGTTCCTACGTGAGAATTTCCACAATAAATGACCTAATGACATATAAAATATGCATAGTGCAAAAAAAATACATTAGCTAAAAGTATAGCAGTAAAAATAATAATGATAACAGCAATCCAATAGCAGGAGCAAACACACTCTCTCTTGGCTTGGGACTCATGGCTCCTGTGGTGCAGTGGCTCTTGCTCCACCTAAGAGTCAACACACAAGGCGGCGACAGTCGATGTCAGATTTTTTAAAATGTTGAGCCGTAATGAGTGACCGTCTCACCTGAGGTCACTAAACATACTGGAATCTGGTGACCCTCTTGCCATAATTTTTATTATACGCTTGTGTCTTTGTTTGCTATTGTTGGACTTCACATCTGACTTCAGCTGATTATATCCCTGAACACACCAGCCCTCACTCCACTGTTGGCTCTTCTTCTTGACTTTACAGTAACACTATCCACTCAACCAGACAGCTGACTATAGTTACACATTTCATCAAGATTTGTGTTGCAGTTTCTGTAAACATGGTGTTTCACTTTCACTGTAACTGAGGCCTATGATTACTGATACTGCGGGTCTAAAGGAGGAAGGAGAGCTAACAACGGAACTGGGCTGGAAAAAAACTCACAAACCGGTCTGATAGCTGTCTTGTAAAATATGAAAGAGAGCTTTATATGGGACCTTGTTTCTGCCACTGGAAAAAAAAAACCTAGCATACCTAAGTCAATACATTTGGGTTACTATCTCAAAATTTCAACTTAATAACTTGAGACTTAAAGTTATTTTCTCAGTCTTGAGTTGTTTTGTCAGAAGTTTGAGTTAGTAAGTCAAACTTCTGACAGAAACAAGGTTCCATACCTTTATGTATGTGTACTACTTTAAATATATCACATGACTTTGCCTGTTCCCTCCAAAGAGGGATCATGTGCAGTCATCTCATGGATTATCAGGCTGAGCATGTGGTCGTCTGGTAGATTACCAGGTCTGCTCGGCAGACAGGAAGAAATCCAGTCTTGTTCCTCGCTTCCACGGTGGCCAGCATGGTAGAAATGCAGTGATCCAGGGTGGAGTTTATACATCAGGTCTGTGAACAGACTGTCTGGGATGTTGGACAAACCACATGTTCCCTGTCTGGGTTTTTTCCACTTTTCACAGCTTAAGAATAGACTGGCCATCTGGTCATTTCATGTGCTGAAACAGCAAAAATATAAACAATGAAATCCCTGTTTACCTTTTCTGTAGAATGATGGAACCATGTAAGAAGCTAAGAATTAATCACATCTTGTCACTCGTTCTCTTTCACTTCAGAGACTTGGCTCTGGTAATTCTGATTCACATGTGCTGCAGGCTAGCTACGGTGCACTTCTACAACATTTCAAAAAGAGGGGAAAAAAACCTTAAGATGTTTTGGAGTTTGAATGGGTAGCTATGCATGCATGAACAAAGAAATGAGACAACATTCAGAGCTTCACAATGACTCACATTAACTGTCAAAGTGAAATGACAATAAACGCTAATCCATGTCCTCTTGTTGTTTCTGTCTCAGTCCACTGAGCAATGACCTTGTCATTGCCACAAGTTTAGCCTACTACAGGAAAAAAGTAAAAGGTACTCTATATTTCCAAAAGTATTTGCTTGTCTGCCTTTACATGATTATGAATTTGAGTGACATCCCATTCTTAATCCACAGGGTTTTATATGACATCGGCCCACCCTTTACAAACAGCTTCGACTCTTAAGAGGAGGCTTTCTAAAAGGTTTAGGAGTTTGTTTATAGGAATTTTTGACGATTCTTCAAGAAGCCGATTTGTGAGGTCAGACAGTGATGTTGAACAAGAAGACCTAAATCATAGTTTCCACTGTAATTCAACACAAAGGTTGAATTAGATTTGATTGAGGTCAGGACTGTGCACGCTAGTCAAGTTCTCCCACATCAGACGCACTCATTCATGTCTTTACGGACCCTGCTTTTTGTGCACTGGTGTGCACGTTGGAACAAGATGAGACCATCCCCAAACTGTTTGCACGAAGTTAAGAGTTTTAACTTGTCCAGAATCTCTTGGTATTCTGAAGCAGTAAGAGTTCCTTTCACTGGAACTAGGGGTTGAGCCCATGTCCTGAAAAACACCTGAAAAAACTACACCAAACTAACAAACTAATCCCCCCTCCACCAAACTTGACACTTGGCACAAGGCAGCCAGACAATTAGTGTTCACCCAGCAACTGCCAGGCTCATCCATTGGATTGCAGGACAGAGAAGCTTGATTCATTGCTGCAGAGAACACATCTCAACTTCTCTAGAGTCCAGTGGTAGGATGGTTTACACCATTGCATCCAACACTTTGCATTACGTAAGGCTTGTATGCAGCTGCTCACCATGGAAACCTGTTTCATGAAGCTCTCCACAAACTATTCTTGAGCTGATCTGACGGCCACATAAAGATTGGATGTTTGTAGCAATTGACTCTGCAGAAAGTTGGACCTGTGCATATTATGTGCCTCAACACCTGCTGACTGTGATTTTACATGCCATACCCTCCCACACAGTTGCTATTGTTCCCAATCACATCCACTGTGTTACAATACCACGAAAAACTAATATAAAAATATTAAGTAAAAAGGAAATTTCATGACTTGTTGCATGGCTGGCATCCTATCATGGGATTACGCTGGAATTCCTGAGAGCGGCCCATTCTTTCTCAACCATTTGTAGAAGCAGTCTGCATGCCTATGCACTTCATTCCACGCCCCTGCGTCAGTCGAATTGATTGGAACACCTGAACTCAATCATTTGGATGGATGAGTGAATATTTTTGGCAATATGGTGTATGTGGATTTGTCCTGACATATCAGTTTAAATGTTTTAAAGACATCTATTGGTAAAAAGTGGAAATCAAGGACAGTATTAGTGTTGGACACTTGTGAAATGTATAAATGTGTTTTTTCACCTACCTCTGCAAATAATTTGAAAAACTTGTAAGTGGACATTTACTGGAAATTGATGTGGACAGGCTTGGGGATAGTGCATATTATTTTACATACATAATTAAAGGTTTTAGTGTTGAAGTCAGCAAGCCTGCTGGTGACTCACCATGAATCACTGATTCCCAGACTGGATTGGCTCTCACTGCAGAGCTCTCTTCTCTCTCACTGTAGCTGTTGTGACTGCTTGCAGGAGTTGGAGACAGGTGTGATGGTGTGAGAGCAGAGCTTCCCAACCTGGAGATCAATCCTGTCTTCTTCTTTTTGTAGTTCTGTCTGCTCTAGCGACCCTTGAGCCTCCCTTCCTTCAGTAATGTATAACTCTTTAACACATTCACCAAATAAAAGATTATTGTATCTGGACCATCTTACGTCAGTGGAAGATGGCCATTAAGAAGAAGGCTGCAATCATGCTGCAGACATCAGCACTCAGAACTCTCCGTCTTCTCTCCTCCCACTTTCTGTCTCTTACTTTCTGACTGGATTCCTTCTCTCTCTCTGTGTGACTGTCTTTCTCTATCTCTGCTCCAGCCCTCGACCTCAGGCTCAAATCAATCAACCATGCCCATGCCAGTGTCACCAGGTGGAGGTGTTTTTAGTGGACTCCAACACACTGTCAGACCACCAGTTTTGCTCTGTGCATTGATCTTTTTGTTTGTTTGTTTTTTCCTTTCTTTTTGGGTTTGTTTTTGACTTTTATTGTATTTATTTGAAGCTAAAGTACAGACTTTCTTTACTTAAGTAGAAATACAGATACCTGTTGATGGGTCCGTCTAGCACAACCCTTCGCTGGAACAAAACAATCCTACTACAACAGCAAAAGCAAGATGCAAGTCATCAAAGTTATTTCTATTACTCGTGCACGAGGAAGAGAACTGTGACAAGCATGTTCCTGTCGCTCATCCCAGTCGATCTGCTCCCTCGTAACACTGCTCTTTATTGAGTTTACATGAATATGCATAAGTTCATTAACATATGGCATCTCAAAGAGTACCAGTCTGTGCATAGTGTAGGTATATGTGTGTGTGGGGGGGGACTCCCCAAAGCTGGTGCTAGGAGCGCCACCTAAACAAAGGGCTCTTATACTTAACCAGATGACAATCAACAATATAAACCTAACACCTGTGTTTAAAAAAGTACTCCAGTAAATCTTGAAGTACTGACTCCACTTTACTCAAGTGAAAGTGAAAAAGAACAGACTCTGAAATATACTCAAACTAAGTAACTAAAAACTAGCTCTCTTTGAAGTAAAATTCTACTCTCCATTTTTATACAAAGGTAACTGAACTTTGTGCTATATTATTGCAATAATAAGACAAAGATATATTTTGAAAAGTCGAAAGTCCACATATTTGTGTAAAGACGTAGGGAGCAAGGGCAAAAGGTTGTTTGAAGAATAAATACGTAAGTACAGAAACCTGAAAATTCTAGAGCATTACAGAGTAATGAAGTATTTGTACTTACTTCCCACCTTTACATGAGAACTATTGCAGACACCTATAATAAAATGAAATCAATAAAAAGACAATAAAATATCGAAAACTATCTAATGTTTGCGCAATGAAAATGAAAACAAGAACAGGTTCCCAGTGATAATTTTTTTATTTAAAAAAAATGTTTATACGTCTTTTAAACTCTGTAAACAACTGAGAGAGCTTTCGTAACGTCTCTCATGATGAGCCTTCTCTAAACGAACTGATAGATAAGGTGGAGGAAATGACGTCACGAGAGAGTAAACTATGAATAAACTGTTTACCTAACATGTAATCTGATAAATAGGTGTTAGAGTTTTACTAATCTGAATGCTGTGGACTCCTTGAAAGTCATCCTTGTTCTGTTTTGTTGTTGTTGTGGTTTTGTTTATTTGTTTGGTTGGTTGGTTTTTGTTTTGTTTTGGGGGGTTTTGTGTTTTTTGGTGCAGGGTTTTTCTTACTAATCTATTTTTCTTATTAATCTATGTGTCCTATTTCCTGTCTCACAGTCTGTGTGCCCCTCGGTTCACTTTTTCTTGTAGACTCCTCTTGCGTAAAAACATTACAGGTTTTACGCACGGAGTTGTTCTGTGTTGCTGTTTAATTTGTCTTACAATGTCTTACCATCCAGAGGTCAGTTACGATGGCGCAATTAAAATAACAAGTGGGAGCCTGCTGTGGTCTTAATGCAGATGAGTTCAGCATCTGCGATATCTCTCTTTAAATACCCCAGTGTCACAGCTGGGTCGCTGACACAGAGTTCACATCAGACAGTGTGGTGGATGTCTGACAGCAGGAAACTAGTTTTTCACACACTGAGGGTCAGGGTGGGATGCTTTAGAGAGTGAGAGGGTACAAATTTCTTTTTAACGTCGCATCTTTAGATCATTTATCGACATTGACGTCAATGAGTCGAATGGAAATCACCCTGGAAATCACAGCTAAGTCCCTCGTGAGATTTTAACATGATATAAGAAGGACAATTAAGGTTTAGTGGCATGCTGTAGTCATTGTACTACTCATCCGGTCCTATCTTCAGTTTCAGTTTAGCCATTTCTTAAAAGAGGCTGGTGGAGGCAGGGAGGGAGGTAATCCACGTCTGGATCATTGGGCAGACCTCGCGCACACTTAGTGGCAGCAAGAACAAGTTCCTTCGGCGCAAGGTTTTCCCCTCAGAAAGTCAAAATGGCCAAATATAAGCCCTGGGTGCTGTGGTGCTTTATTTTGATCGGTTTTATTTGCATCGCTACGCTCTTGTGCCTGTGCTTCACCTCGTTTCTGGGCGTAAGATGTTCCAGCGGCAGCTTCAAGCAAGCGGCGGTGGCCGCAGACTCTCAGATTTGCTCGGAGATTGGCAGGTACGTTTTTGTCTATTAAAGTCCTCTCTATAGTAGAAAGCTAAAGCTGGAAGAAAAAGAAAGTATTGAATTCGACTGGATTTTGTCTTTTATACTAATTCTTTTTAGAAATAGTAAGGAGGTTTTTAATTATGATTTGTGTGTGTGTGTGTGTGTGTGTGTGTGTGTGTGTGTGTGTGTGTGTGTGTGTGTGTGTTTATAGATCCTAGATACAGTATTTTCATTTTAAGCATGCTTTCGTTCATGTTATATTCAGTAAGACTGTGCGTGCTTCCTTCTGAACCCAGCTGGCACTCCATGAGGAGCCAGTGTGCACCTTGTCCCACTCAGCAATCTGTCAGCCAACAGTAAAGAAAATAAATAAATAAATAAAAAATTTAAAAAATAGACTGTACAACTTGGAGGAGATGGTTACACAGAAGAAAAACACCTCTATCGCCAAACCAAAACTACTCACTAGTAGCAGCAAAACAACTCCAGCCTCACAGTCAGAAGCTCAAACAATGCATACCACTGCAACTTTCTACCCTCAGGGTGCTTCACAAATTAACTGACCTGTAGCGCTTACCCAGTGCTGCATGGCAACAATTCACAATACTGTTTGACAGAACTATTAGACTGGACCTTCCAACTCTAAAGAAAAAAGCTGAACTGAGCAATGTGATAAGCTGTTTAAGAGATTTAATAGGCAGTGAAGAACAGAGATAAGACCTGCAGATCAGTAAGCATGCAGCACACTGTACCTCAGTACTTGTGCTTGTAACTGTAAAAGAAAAACTCAATAACTGATATTAGCTTTTCTGACTGGGCAGTGAAGGTCTGAGCTGTTTCTCTAATGCACTCTGTGGTTGAGTTATTTGTTCTGCAGTGAGCAAGCCATTAATCAATCAACACAGTAACTGCAAATAAAGCTCAGCAGATTATTTTATTGTCCCCCCCATCCCACCCGACTAGATGTGAGCATACCCTTTCCTGCTTCCTGCAGATAGATATATCTCTGTCTGTTCTCTGCCAAAGTTTAAAGAGGGTTCATTTCCCACTTCAAAGCCAACACACTAAATTTGTTCAGGCAGGTAAAACCACCGGGCACTGTGCCAACAGGACACAACTTCAAGTAATCAAAGAAACCTGAAACACATCAGCTTTTTGTTGTTTAATCATACTGACCCTGTTCTTCTACAGTAGATGGGCGACAAATAGAGCTCTTTATATGTCTGTGTGTGCACCAACACTCACTGCGGACAGATGAGCTATCAAGTTTCAGTTTGAGTTTTCAAACCTCCAAAATTCTTTCAGCTCCCCCACCCCGTGAACATCCCCAATTTTTCCCAACTCATGTTTCATTGT
>NW_005187464.1:1310857-1326078 GCF_000239375.1 Pundamilia nyererei | reverse complement strand
ATTGTAAAGCTCCTTTGGTTGCCGGCTCTGTGTTACTTATGCTCACAGATTTGTAAGATAATCACTCATTCGGTCAGACCTTATTCACTGACCATCAGAAGCAAAACATTCCCAACAGTGCTTCCTCTTGTAGCTCAGTGACTACACTTGATCCCACGCCAGGCTACTGGTGAAAGGGCCCATTCAGGGCTATTCAAATACGGTCCAGTCAGGATTAAGTTGTTTATGTCACAGCTAACTTAGATAATCCGAGTGAGAAATGTGAGTTACATTTCTTTTTTTAGAGCCAGGTTACCTTATAAGTCAAATAAAAAAAGAAGAGAAAGAAAAGAAAGAACACCACTATGGTCAGCGACTTCCTGGTATGTCACCTGAGGTCAACCTCAAACAGCAGGATGTGGTTCGAACATGCCCACTGGCAGCCGTCACCGTACTGTGGCATCTTCAAGTACTCAAACACCAGGTTCAATAATTAAAGCCATGTGTAAGTCGGAGCGTGTGCAATGAGTGTTTACACATTTCCCATAAATAAAATGAAACCCTCTTCCAGGAATATGCTTCAGCAGGGTGGATCAGCAGTAGATGGCGCCATTGCAGCTCTTCTGTGCACATCTGTGGTCAATCCTCAGAGCATGGGGATTGGAGGGGGCTCTATAATAACTATAAGAGATAAGAAAGGTAAGTCCTCTACTGATACGTGTTTTGTAAATTGTATTTCTCCACAGCAGTGATTGATTAGACCAACCAATTGGATTTCTCATCTATTTTAAGGCAACATTAAAGTCTACAACTTCAGAGAAACTGTCCCACAGTCCTTCAGACAGAACCTGTTACAGGAGTGTCCCACTTTCTTCAGTTTTTCCACAGGTAGGTAGATTTACAGCACTTATCAATATCCAGTTACAGATTTTGTCCTTGTGGTTTCTCACTTTACAGAAATTCATTTATTTAATTTTAAAAGATGTCGTTTTTATCCACTTATGTACTTAGTATCACTATGTATTGTTTATACAGTGATTGTAGCTTAAGTTGTTAGTGCTCTAGTTGTGCTGGTAAGGTTAGATCTTCCTTATCAATTAACATTTTGTCATATTTTGCAAACAGTTTTCCACCATTAGTCTAATTTACCTGCACTACTTTTCTCATTTTTACATTGAAGGCAGCCAGTGGATCGGCGTTCCCGGAGAGCTGCGAGGCTATGAGGCAATTCACAAACAGTACGGGAAGCTGCCCTGGGCCAGGCTTTTTGAACCAACAATTAAACTGGCTAGGGAGGGCATCCCTCTGTCACCCTATCTGGGACAAATCGTGTCCTTTGTGAAAAGAAACATACAAACATCGTCTCTCTGGTACAGCTTTTCAATTACTCCTCTGTGACTTAAGATTTTTTTTTTTTTTATTAATAATGCTTGCAAAGAAAAAATTGTGTTTTAAGTCACATGTTTGATGGCACCAATGAACTAAAAGCATTTGTAATCCTAGCTGGAGCCTATTTCATGCAGCTGTCACTGCAGAAATCCTGGAGCGAAGGCCTCTCCTGTAAATCCCTGGTTATACTAATTTTGTGATAGTTTTATGTAACATCTCAAAGAGAATTTAACTTTACACATTGCGTAATAGTTTAGGCCAGGCACCACGCTCATTGTTCTCAGTGAAGCATTGTTATTTTTAATGACATAAGAGTGCACATTGTTTTTCTTAACGTGACTCAGGACCAGGATTTACCAGCTCAGAGACAAAGGTAGCATTAACCTTCATCCAAAAAATGTTTGTGAGACGCAGCCAGGACTCAGGTATCATGGGGAATACCTGAAAGATTGCATTTCCTTTTTGGATGCCGGGCCAAAAGTGTGTGCACAAACAGAGTTTTTTAATGTTTACGATAGCGAAGGGAATCAGAGGAAAATAAGTGGTGATTAGAAAACCTATTGCACTTGGATCTTTAAAAAGTGCATCACTGTCAGGTGCAAATCTGGATTCCTGTGAGATTGAAGATAAAAAAAATTGTAGTAAACACCAAGTGACCCAATTCTACTGTAAGGTAATCTCGGAAAGCTTTTAAACTAATAGGTAAAATTATGGAGCACTGCTTAGATGATCAGAGGCAAACCTGCTTCGACTCACTGCCCTCAGGGTAGATTTTAGCTGAGTCAGTCATTTAAAAAGGTGTGTTTGCTGAAAGGGAATGATTATCTTTGTGTTTGTCAGTATCTCAATCTGTAAGAGGGTTGATGGATGGAGTACAATTTTGTGCGTGTGGGTGGTTGAGGCACACACTCGGCTCTAGGGTCAATGACGAGTCTTGTTTATCCAGAGTTTCTCTTGATTTGGGTCTCAGTGATATATGCTGCCTCAGCAGCGCTTTCAGGGCATTCACGTCAGCGCCATTTGATCAGCATGTTGCATTCCTAATGCATTCAAGATCTAATGTGGTAACAAATATGGTGATTAGCCATTTTTCTGGAGCTCTCTATTCAGAGTTAGAAATGCCTCGTCTAATCAGCTTTTAAACTGAAAATGTTTTTCTAATCAAGACCAGTGAAAAGGACATTTTGGGTGCAAGAATGAAAATGGCTGCTTCTAATGCCAAAGTGCAATCAGTTCTTCCAAACAGAGCCACCGACTTTATGATCCAGTTTTGTTTTTGTTTTCTTTTCATTATCAGCTTTGTGCTCTGTCCTTCAGTTTACTTCCTGTTTAAAGTTAAAGTGTGGTTTCTGTAATTTTGTTTCAATCCCATATTCCGTGTTATGTATTTAGTGAGTTTTTGTCTGGTCTTGTCTGAATCTCCCTCAACTTCCTGGCTCCTCTGTTGTGCTTGGATTGTTGTTGTTTTTTATTTAGTTTAATATTCTGAATTTTCTGAGACCTAAGAGCACAAGAAAAATAACTAAAAGGGACTTGATAAACTGTCAGCTATCAGTTCCACTGAAGAATATTTCCCTGAACTGTGACTGCGCTGTGTTAATTTCCTATTCAATCAATGCAGCGTGCCACTAATCAACCTGGCTTCAGTTTATACTGCAGTGAGTCTAACAAACCGTCTTCTCTGTCTGCCCAAAAATTAGATGGTCTCCATTTTTGTCACAAGTTTAAACAAGCACTTCATCTCAGTGGACTAAGAAGTAATTTTTTTAAAATTTCCATCTTTATATCTGAACATTTATAATCCTGGTAGGATTAAGTAATAAATAAGAAGTAGAAAAAGAGTTACTTAGTCCTAAAGCAAAGATTTCTAATAGCCGCAGATCCCACACAGGGCGATCTCGATCCATTCTTCTTTGCAGAAGCGGTTTAGTTGTGCAATGTTGTTAGGATGCACGGGGTGTAGTGCTTTGACCCTTCATCAGTTTTTGGTTTTGACAGCTCTCTGTCTCTTTTTCTCTGCTCTCCTTTTTGCTTAGTTTGTGTTTTCTTTTCTTTTTTACAGTGAAATTTTTTGCCACAAGAACAAAACTGTTCTGAGCGCAGGCGAAATCGTAAAGTTTTCCAAACTTGCAGAAACCATGGAAACCATTGCAGAGAAAGGAGCAGAGGATTTCTACACTGGCAAGATAGGGCATGACTTAATCCAAGACATAACAGCTGCAGGTTGGTGCAATGTCAGCATTAGCAGCCTGAGGGTTTGTGTTTGAAAAGGAATTAAATGGAATGGAAAAATGACTTTTACTCAGTGTTATGAAAAAAATTGAATCTAATTTAGGGCAAAGTTTGTTATATACGTTCTGTGTGTCTGTCTCAGGTGGGACCTTGACTATAGAGGATTTGAGGTCATTCCAGGTGCAGGTCCAAGATGCTTGGACTGTTCCTTTGGGAGATGCTAAACTCTACATCCCTCCACCCCCTGCTGGAGGCGCCCTGCTTGCCTTCATTCTCAAACTCATGGAAGGTGTCGTGTTTTGTGTGATTTTCTTTTTCCGCTGTAACAGCTGGATGAAATTTCAATTTAAAGAAACAGTTAAGCAGTTCTTAGCTCACAAAAGCTTAAAAACATTATCACTGTCTTTTCTGCAGGGTTCTCGCTGACGCCAAACTCTCTGGTTGGTGACAAGAAGATTGAGATGTACCATCATTTTATAGAGGCAGTTAAATTTGCTAATGGACAGAAGAAGAGCATTTGTGATCCAAAGTTTAATAACGGCAAGGTTGGGATCTGAAATATATTTTTTCTTATTGGAACTGGGGACATTTTTAATACAAGGGCAAGAAATTGAAATCTAAAGTCTAGGTATATATTATGTATTGTTTCATGTATTTTATATTTTATTATATTATTTATATTCACTGCTCAAAAAACTCAAGATGGATATCTATAATATGTTAAGAATGAAGGGACTTTGCATTGATTGATGGAAATGAAAACAATCCATCTACAGAGGGTACAGAGGAACTGAGGAGCCCAGCAGCTGGTCTCCTCAGTTCCAGATGTTTGCAGACTGTTGATAAAAGAAGAAGTGGTAAACACGGCCCTCTCTCAACGTTTTTGAGACGTGTTGCTGACATCAATTTCTAAATTACCTCTTTCTTTTTTTAATAATAGTAGATTTTCTCACTTTAAACATTTGACATGTGTTCTGCTGTGAACAAAATGTGGGTTTATGACACTTTCAATGTGTCTTTCGAAACATTTTATAAAGCATCCCAACTTTTAGGATGGGGTTTCTACATCTCAAACCAGTAATATCTGGGATATCTTGGAAATGTTTAATGATGCTCTCCTTTTAGTGTGCAGAGCACTTGATTGATCCCACCTTCATTGATCGCATCAGGAAGATGATTTCTTCAAACATGACCCATGACAACTCTTACTACAACGTCGCACCTTCTTCAGATCACACTGGGACGACACACGTGTCTGTCCTGGATGAAGATGGCCTGGCCGTCTCTGCCACAAGCACCATAAACCAAGTGTGAGCAGGAAGAGTTGTGTTATAGGAAACATACTAATGTTGGGTGTATCCATCATCCCCTCAGCTGACTGAGTACCCTTTGTTCTGTAGATTTGGAGGAATGATTTACTCTCCACGTACAGGCATCATCCTCAACAATGAGCTGGCTGACTTTTGCGGGAGAGCAGACACACTGAGGGCAGGTGAAGTTATATACGACAACCAAATTACAGACGTTTCACGATCTCATCACCGAGTCTGATTTCCATCTGATGTTTTATTTTTACGTAGGCGAACGACCTCCATCCTCAATGAGTCCAGTGATACTGGAGTCAAAGTCTGGAGGTCTTCTTATAATTGGTGGATCGGGAGGAAGCCTGATTACGCCGGCAATGGCCTTGGTAATTCAATAATTAAAAACTCTATTTGTTTCCTTGTTTGTATACTTCTTTGTTTGTTTACTCACAGTTCTTTTATCCTTGCAGTCTATAATAAATCACCAGTGGCTGGGGATGAGCTTGAAAGATGCCATTACTGAGCGCATAATCTTCATCGACTCAAAGAACGACGTAAATTTTGAACCTGGTTTTGATGAGGTGAAGTACTTCCCTTTATCCTTGCTATCCAATAATGATATTCAAATTCACTAGACTGTCTATCAGAAAAAAATCATCTGTAATAATGGATTCTGAAGAAGATTAGCGGTCCATAATCCTACAAAGGCAGATTTAATTTTTCTGTAATCTCTTAAGGATAAGTAGTATTAATGTTTTGTCTGTGTGTGTGTTGTGTACCCTCAGTCTGTGTCAAAAGGCTTAAAGGAACAGCTTAAACACAAAACCGGGAACTGGCAATACTTTCTCAATGTGGTCAATGCTGTGGAAAAGGACAACAACTGCATTGCTGCTGTGTCTGACAGCAGGAAGATGGGAATGTCAGCTGGATACTGACCACAAGGATGCGTGACCTTTCCACTTATCTCTGCCCTTTAGACTAACTGACCCTTCAGCATTAAAAGTAACCATATGTGTGGAAACACTGACAAATAAAAGGTGAACAAAAGGTGCTGTGGCTCCATCCAACTGGACCAATCAGGAACTACTCACCTTAGAGGATAACTCCAATTTATAATTGCTTCAAATCCAATCACTCCAGGCTATAGAAACCCAATTTATGTTGAGGTGAAATCTGCACTAAATATATAAATATAAGGGTGTTTAAATTTCTATTCATCAACTACATCTATGTAGATATTAGGAAATAGGCACACACAGGTGGAGTTTGTTTCCAGTCGAGCACCATTGCGCTATTGCAGAATAGTGCCCTGAGATGATGTAATATATGTGACACACCGTTTCCAGTGAACTTTGCTTTCATCCATGTGTCAACCTTTCTACCTTCAGCGGGCGTTGACAAGTTTCTGTATGTTTCTTTTTTTATGCAGTCATTGAGAATTCCCATAAAAACAATGAGATAAGAAAATACAGTCGCTGTGTGTACCGGGAGCATGCACAGCTACAGAAAGTTCAGGACAATGTTCAGCTAGGAAAGCGGTCTCTGAAGTGTTGTGAATGTTTGAAATGCTCCGTCTTAAGTACATACGCACTTGTTCGTTTTTATGGCACTAGCCTCGATGACAGTAGTCAAAGAGGACGATGACTTTTATTGGTTTGTCAAAAACCAATGTCACAAAATTCAGCCGGCCACACTGACTGTTTGAAAACTGCTTTTGGTCGACCGCGCGGGCCGCCTGCCTCGTCACAGCTACTTTTAGTGTTGCCTACGTGTCCTCAGCAAGAGTAGGGAGCTAAACTGAAATGTTAATATCTGACCAACGGATACACAAATGATCACTCCAGCCACAAAGGTGCTCGTATTTGATTTCATGCACTGTTGGAGAAATGTGCACTGAGTGTGTCTGCTAAATCAGTTATTGAAACATGTAATTCTTTGTAAGAAATATTAACTCAAGATGAGCCATATAACCTTTTTAAAGTGACATCCTGGCAGCTTCCTCAACAAGGAACTTTTACTGTGACCTTAAATGTGTTACTCTATGTGAAATAACCTAATCCAAAAAAAAGCCTCCCCCAAAAATGTACTTTATATATTTTAACACACCTTGAATATTTTGGTTTTTTATGTTTTATGAACATATTTTGTATTGTTTGTAATAAAAATCCTTCTAAACCACAAACTCTTTCTTTAAACACATATTCCTGGTTGTTAGTACAGTATGATGGGATTAATTCTATTTGGTGCTTTCCCCTTTTGCCTTATGCGTTTATACAGAGCAGCAGTGGAACAAAGAAAGCAGTAATGAGATACATTTCAGCAGAGAAACTTATGAATTAGTAATGATTTCTTAAGTGGATTCTGCTCCGTTCTCCTTTGAGGCTCTAGATGAGAGTTATGAGAACATGCAAATTTTACTCCGTGTGAAGCACCACTGTCTTTTGTTGTATGACAAATGAGTTAATCTGGATAAGTTGCAACTTCACGATCTTGCCCTCTTTGTATAAATAACAACCACTTAAAGTGAGCCATCACTTTAAAGGGTGCAGAAACAGTCTTTCTCTCTCAGAGCGGAGCGGTTAAATAATCCTGTGATGATTCAGCACACTTTCGCTCACAAAGTCCTTTGATGAGGCAAATTATCTTACCAGTAGTTTGATGCTTTTATTATGTCAGTTTCTGTGTCATTATATGCATTTGTCACAATGCCATTCGAGGCAATGAGTCAAATTAAAACTACACGTAGACTCTGATATACACAGAGAATTGGGATTTTTTTCTTTCCTAGCCTAGAGGGTTAGTCAATTGGTCTGAGTTGCATAACTTTGAATTTAATCATATGTGGAAGTGAGACTTTGCTTAATTGGGCCCTGAAGGAAAATTTTTAGATTTTTTATTTATTTTTAATTTTTTGCAGCTTCTTCTCAGAGCAGCTGTAAGCACAGGAGGTAGCAGCTCAGGATAATAAAAATAAAATAATTGTGAATTCAAATAAAATTGTGGTATGTTAAATGTAATATTGGCACACATGGTGGGATTGCACTTTCCCCCCAATTACTGTAACTCTACACCTGCTCCTGCCACTACTGGCAAAACCGCCAATGTATGGTAATGGTTCACAGGTGAGAGAGTGCCCAAACACCAGATAACAGAGAGCGATAAAAGTCAAAAATACATATCTCAAATCTCAGGAGAGAGGTCATTACATCATAACATTATATAACAATCAAGACCAACTGTTCAGGTAAAACATAAAATGTACGTGGAATATCTGGAGTGGAAAAAACGAAACAAAAAACCGTAGCACTGTCTTACTCGCCACAGTACAGTCATCTACACATTTTTTATAGTTCTTCTATTTTTGTTCTTTTCTTCTTTTCTTTTAAAATATGTAAAAACAAAAAAAAAAAAACATAAATTAGGTCAGGTTCAGTAAGAGCCTGTATGTGTAGGAAGATATCTTTGTGAAAAATGATCTTCTCTCTGAGGCTTACATCAAAGAATTCGAGCATCAACATGGATTTTGCAATGCGAATGAGTCTCACTTTAATAACTACGCGCACACAGACATTAAATCATACCTCTCGGCAGGTAGTTCTCCCCCTATTTCCCCCTGCAGGAGACATTTGGCTTTATTTATGTAAAATAAAACCACTGGCTTTTATCCAGCCTTGAGCAACGTTGTGAAAAATAGCACTGCGTCCGAGGTTTGTTCCAGGAGCGGGAATATTTCAGCGGCCAAACATTTTTTCTGATGTAACTGTAACTGTCAGAATGGGGATATTAGCCTGCTTTGTGTGCCCATTGTAGTTTAATGAAAGTTAAAGACCTCACCTCCGCTGTACTGAAGCTGTAAGCTAGTAGTAGTCAATATGTTTGCATGCAGAGAAACAAGTATAAGCAAGTTACAGTAACAGGCAAGGACTTCAAACGGCCTCTTGAGGCTGGCTCCAAAAGCAGTTTTCACTTATACAAGTTGGCAAGTTTTGGTCCCTTTGTGAGAAGAGAGGATAGAGATGAATTTGTCTTTTAAATGTTTGAAGCTATGTGTTTCCTTACAGGAGTATAGGCCCTTTGAACTTGTTCAGTGTCCTCATAAGTCATCCTAAAGACATCAGTATACCTGCCACGTTGGTCACGTTGTGTGCTGCCGCTAACGTCATGGCACACTCGCATCCATGTATGCTCACCAATACACTACAGGTAGCACTTGCAGTATTCTCCTGAAGGATAGGTGCCGCAACTCAGACAGTACCTCAGAATGTCCTTGGGCAAGATGCTAGCCCCAAGTTCCTCTCTGATGGATCCATCAGCATATGAGTGTGTTTGAATGTTAGATAGAAAGCACTTATGTAGATAAAGCATAGAAAGAAGTGCTTGTATGAGTCGGCAAGTCATGTAAAGTGGTCAGTTGGAGTACAAAGGTGTCATTTGCCATTACTAATCATTTACCCTGTCGACACAGAGGCGCAGCAGCTCTACTCTGAGCCCCTTTCAAATGTCTAAACTCTTCAGCCTATCACTAAGAAAGATGTCAGCCACACTTCAGAGAAAGCTCATTTACACCACTTCTATCTGCAGTCTCGTTCTTTCAGTCACTGTCCAGAGCTCGTGACTATAAGGTAGGGACGTAAATCGACATGCTCCTCTCTCTTTTTACCACGATGGACCAGTACAGTGCGTGCATCACTGCAGATGCCGCCCCAGTCCGTCTGTCAATCACTTGCTCCCCCCTCCCCTCACTTGTGGCAGCATCTCATCACTGACCCAGAGTGAGCACTCCACCCTTCCCTGGCTGAGGACCATGGCATCAGACTTGGAGGTGCTAATTCTCGTTCACTCTTGGCCGCAAACTGCTCCAGTGCGTGTGAACTGCTGAACTACATCATCTGCAATAAGCAGAGATGAAATTCTGGGAAGAAGAGAAAAGCAAAGATTTCCACTGCCAGTGTCACAGCTGGGGTCTTGTTTACTGTAACTGTCTGTAAGTAGATCATGACAAAGTGATTTATTCCTCTGGGGGTGAAAAGTGAAAAAGAGAAAAACAGAGGAAGGAAAAAAGTAGCAGAAAAAGGATGTTTCCATGAGTAATTACAGTCTGGTATCATAAACACTCACTGACCGTGATGTTAGTTAAACAGAGGCATGAAAGTGGCCTTCATTTCACTCAGTGCATGACGAGGTTAGTTTACGTTGTGTGGAAACCACAGAAATCATGGCTGGAAACTTTATCTTTAGCTCACTAGTCTGTTCACAGTCTTACAAACAGATCTGGTCATCACGTCTGATGTTGCTGAATAACATTCATCGTTATATGAATGGTACTCGCACTATCGAGGCACCTCAATATTTGATGCAAGGAAATGGGCACTAATTTGGGAGTGGTTTTGTGTTTCACAATGGCTGCAATTGGGTTGGGTTCATTGATGACAGGTGTATTTGATTGCACTCGCATGCAGAAAATTGTCTTGCTGAGCCTGGAGTGGTTGCTGGACTACTCTGTACAGGATGGGAGAACAGCAGCTGATCCCTGTTGAGGTTATCAGCCTGTGGGGTGTAGCTGATTTGTGGCATAGCTATCCCTGGCCTTGGACTATATTGTTTATCCCTTTTGAAAGTGGGAGATTCAACTTTAATATGATAAATATTGTAGCTGCCGGGATTGTTTCCCGTTAATCTCATTGATTTGACTAATGAATTATGTTTTAGATTTAGTCTGAGATGGTCAGAGTTAGACTCTTGCTACACAAGTTAAACTGTAAATATGACTTGTTACTGATTAGGCTGAAACGTTGCCATGGCTGTCTGAACTAAGGAAGTGCTAGTCACATATTAATGGGCTATCCTGTATTGACAGGTTGTCTCATTTTGTTTGTGGCTTGCATTGTCTAATTTTGAACACATCACATTAAGTTTTCCTACATACGTTTGTATTAAACTTGGTTGTTTTTTGCCCTTGATTTTTATGTCATAAAAAATATTTAGGCTTATGTTAAATTGTAATTGTTTTGCCCTTTTGTACAAAGTCAATAAAAATTGTTAACTTTATTTGTGTAACTTTTGTCTGCTGGTTTGTTTTACTGCTTTCCTGCACGGTAGTACACCATGGTAATGGTTGTCTTAGATGCACAATTAACAATTAAATGAGGAGACTGGTTAATAATTAATGGTGCCATGTGGGGGGTAGGTGATGTGTTCAGGCACCTAATAAAATTCTGCTTAGGGCCCCATAACACCTTGACCTGGCCCTGCACTTGATTTATGACCTCAGAAAACACTTGATGGTGTCAGTCGCTAGATTCACAACTTAAATTCAATACAGGATTATGTTCATTTGGTAAATTATGGTCCCAGCTCTAGTCTGATAAACTATATAACAGGGTAAGCTACTGGGCTGAATGTTGTGCAACGAGTTGTTGAGTGACAAGAGTGCACAGTCTTTGTCAGTTCCATCCTTCACTTATTAGATCTGGTGTCAAAACACCAAGATGGAGTCATGGTTTAACGTTGTAAACATAGTTAATGATCCAAGTAGTGATATAAAAAAAATTAAAAGAGAGAACAAGATGGAAATAGCCAAACTACACAGCTCTGCGCTTCAAAAGTTGCAATTTATTTATTTTTCAATAAATATATGGTAGATCCAGAGAACAAGTCCCAGCTTTGTTTTGAAACATTGGTTCTATTACATATGACTCAGTCACTCATAGCAAATCTATTTATTTCTATATATCTAATCTAACACTGTTATGTATTTAACTTATTATGTAACTCTAGCTGAATGAAAGGTGAAGATGGACGGCAACAGCTGTAATGTTTTTATGAGGTCATTAAAAGCCGATGAACTTGGGATTCCTGGATGTTGTTATGTGCAGTGTTTGATCCCGAGGTGTTGCAGTTTCTTATGACAGTAGCAGATCTCAGTTTTGTGGATGCCATGTGTCAAAACAATAGCAGGAAACTGCTTTACACATCTACTAATCTGTGCTTCACAAATAGATTGAATCATAGGCGCTCAGTGTCTGAACAGTTTTGTTTGTTTTTACTGTTATACCAAAATATATCTTTTTTAAAAGATTTTATTCACTAGATTGATGTGATCATTAGAATGATGTGAAGTTAAGAAGGTTCAGCCAAGGCACTCAGTGTTAAAGTATAGCTTGTAATGGTTAAAGGCTTGTACAGCTGGCACCAGCTGTTTTGTACAATCAGTACAAAACAACTGGTGCCCAAGACAAACGCCCATGTTGGCTGAATCTTTATCAACTTTCTAATCTTTGAGGTTGTCCCACCGGTGTCAAGGTTCACAAAACTACAGTATCTCTCCATAATCATAGGTGTGTTTATAACTTCAGTATCCTGCTGCATACCCCCCCTTGCGTGGATCGGACTGAGCATACACCTTGTCATCATGACACAGTACTGCCTGCACCACGGCTCCCGTCGATGTGAGGAGTTCTGTCTCATGGTTCTTCCTTGCCAAACCATCCAGGACATCCTGGAAACCAAAGCATGAGTGAAGACAGACTCTAAGCACAAAAACATGACTGACTAGGCGTGCCATGTAAACATGTGGGGAGGGTTTGTCTGTTCAGTGTTTGTCCATTAACACTGCTGTTTTTGCATGAGAGTAGAGAGGATTATTTTAGTACTTTTTGCATTACACAGTACTTGTAAACTGTACTTTAATAAGAGAACTGGAGTGCTGGTCAGCAATCACCCCACATGTAATGGTGCAACCAAGTTAACTATGTAAGAATAAGAATATAAAGCATGAACGATCTTTGGACCAGGAAGTCAGTGTCTGCTGTTAGAAAAAAACAGATGCAGAATTTAAAGGGGGTGGAAGTTTGAAATGAACCAAGCATAAAACTCAATTACTGAAACATTTTTTTCTTTTCAGGTATGGAAATTCATAATTGTAAACTGGTGCCAATAAAAAAAAAAGTGTGCTACATTTGGGTTTTTTTTGCTTTTTAGTCAAACTGAATTAGAAAATTCAGAACAGCAATACTTATATTTTTGCATTAAGATATCGTTATGATTGGTGGATTAACTGTAACAGAAACAGAGAAATTTTGTAATTACCAATACTGCTAATTCAGAGTAGCTGTGGTAGTAAATTTACACCAGAAAAAAAATAATTTGTCAAGCATTGTATTTGTGATGTACAAATATATCACCTAAAACTGTTCTTGTTTTCAGTTTTCTCTTCCTCTCTCCCTTCTTCTCCTCTCTGTGTAATCTGATTACAGAAGTATGGCTCTAGAATCATGAAATCATCTGTAATTGTTTCTGCTTGCAGTCCAGTTTTCAGCTCCACCATATCCCCAGATTATAAACTCAGTAAATATCAGCTTTGTTCCAGCCTTTTATAATTGTTCTATTCTGCTCCAGCCTAGCCTCTAAACTTCTCACCATGAATTAACACACATGTTATGAACACTCAGAGAGTCCTGGTCTGATGTCTTGTTCAATTTTGTGAACAGAGGTGAAATGCCACAAATTAGACCATTAGCATAACCCTAGTACAACCATTTCCTCCCTTATTGTTACGCTGTTTTTACCCATGAAGCTAAAGATGAAACAGTGTTCCCAGTTCTAGTCATGACTTTGGTTTATACAGTGTTTCTTAGGGTTGTGAATAAAACATAGTTTCCCTGCACACCACACCACCGCCCAGTTGTTGTTTACTGCTTGTGACACTCACTTTGTCAAAGCCAGGCTCCGCTACAGTGATGTTAGGACTCAGCTGGTTGTGGACCCTTGGATCTAACACAGCTTCTTTCAGATCATAGTTGAAGAACAGGGTGTTTAGAATCACCTAATAAGTATTAAATAGAAACCAAGTTATTAATTAGTTTCTACATTTAACGAGTAGAAATGAGTGTTTTACATAGGTATCGGTACGCATTTTACCTGAGCAACAGAGGTGGTGATTTTTGTTCCTCCTGAACCTCCGACCACCATCTTCACTTTGTTGCTTTTGTCAAAAAGGATTGTTGGACACATTGAAGACATTGGCCGTTTCCCTTTTTAAAATGATATGTTGATAATAATTACTTTCTGAATGTCTGAGTCAGAGCAGATTCATGTGCATATTATTCAGTAACCGTCAATAACCAGGCTGACATCTGCATGACTTTTAATCACTCTGTCATTAAAAAGCTCATCTGTCTTGCAGAGTCGCTGGTTTTAAGGCCCTCTTATGTGTGTTCTCAGTCTGTACGAGCGTGGTGGCCATAACCTTACCTGGCCTGATGAAGTTGTTCGGTGAAGGAGGCACACCGAAGCTGTTTGTGATATCAGGCGAGCTGAAGTCGTCCATCTCATTGTTGAGAATGATCCCTGTTGATGCTGACATAACTTTGGAGCCCAAACTGCAAAAAACAAACCCAATAACCAGTAAGAAATCACATAAGTTGTACACACATGAGTGATTAACTTCATGAAGTGTCAGTTAGGAAGTCGTACTATAGGTTGATAGTGCTGGTGGCAGCCACAGCACTTCCATCTTCAGCTACTACCGAGAGGTGCGAGGTCCCGTAGTTTTCAGGCAGATAAAACTCTGGCTCGTAGTAGTTCATGTGATGTGTGGTTTCATCGGTAATCTTTTCACGGAGGGCATTGGCATACAAATGTGAAGTCATATTCTGGATGAGCTTTGGGGGAGAAATATTATAATTATACACATGCAAAACCTAAAAAGGTTTCCTATTATTCTGTCCTCAGGTTTCAAAGATTCTAGCCTAATCAGAATATGCGGGGTAATTTTGTTTTTCTCTTTTCAAACAGTGTCGAACAATGACTCTCATGGAGGACTAACATCAAATTTGGATTAATTTCAATTGGGTTTTTTTTTATTTGTTTGATTTGTTTCATTATAGAAGTGATGTCAAAAACTCCTTTAATAATTGTATAATCTATAACCTTACACCTGTGATGTTGAGAAACTTCCGATCTCCGAGCATGGTTCTCTTTGCGTAAGCGAAACGATAGGCCTCCACCATGCGGTGGTAGGTTAGGATCTTTTTCTCAGTGCTTGCCACGCTATCTGAGGTGAAGTTGTAGCCTGCAGAAAATACAACAATAAGTACCATTTCATTTAAAGCACAGCCTTACCCACAAATGGTTGTTCAGGTAGGAAATGAGACACAAAATGCAGGCTGTTCCTGTGCTTTTCATTTAGTCTAAAAGGGAGCTGCAATCAGACCAGAGCTGACAGCCACATGAGGAAACAGGGAGATGGCTGAGAGAGCCAGAGTCTGGGTCTGATGGGTTTCAGCTGACAGCGGCAGGAGTCACGGTAAATCAGCC
>NW_005187464.1:1291099-1310740 GCF_000239375.1 Pundamilia nyererei | reverse complement strand
CATTCAACTCTGTCCAATTAGAGATGAAATAGTGAGATTAATGTGAGTGTGTGGGAGGCAGGGCGGAAATAGTGAGGAAAGGAAAGGAAAGGAAAGGAAAGGAGGAAAGGAAAGGAAAGGAAAGGAAAGGAAAGGAAAGGAAAGGAAAGGAAAGGAAAGGAAAGGAAAGGAAAGGAAAGGAAAGGAAAGGAAAGATTAATATCTTTAAAGGAAGATTTGGGATCTAATCGTTAGAAGAAGAGACTGTCTCTGACCTAAAAAGTTACTGAAGCAGGGAGCCAGTGTCCTCCCAGGCAAATATTTTAGATAGTATAGCATTCCCCAACCAACAAGGTCAAGGTCAACTTTATTTATATATCACATTGCCAACAGTCCATGCTGCACAAAGTGGAGCATGGAAATAGCATCACAGATGTAAAACAGACAATTATCTTTGGATCTTCACTACTTCAATAAAATTAAAGCTCTTTTAACCCAAATGGGCCCCACACTTTCAACCTGGAGCACTAATTTAATTTTGGCATAGTTATCCCATATCTATATGATAGTTCACTGAAAATCATCCCAAAGGTAGATCTGTGCTTTATCCCATCATTCCAGCTGCTCTTAGGTAGCAATAAGTCAAAGGTGCTTTTTATTGAAGTGAGACTGAAGAGATTTAGTGCACAGTAGATCAGCTTGTTGAGTCTTTTCTGAAAGACTGACTGGTAGTGTGAAGACAGCTCACATAAAAGCTTATTCTCTCCCACTCGGGATGTTTTTTTGGACAAAGCATCAAGGCTTACCATTCAAGATGTTTAATATCAGCGAGAGCACAGGGCCGCTAGCGGGGGCATTGGGAACAACCATGGTGTACTCCCCCACGTTCACCCTTAAAGGGTTCTCATCCAAGACAGGCGTATAATCCTGCAGATCCTCCATTGTGATGATGCCGCCTAAACAGATTGACAAACACTGTGAACGCACACTTGGACAGAACTGCTGCGTTGCACAAATCCTCTTTATCGTGAAAATTAGATGTGCATAGAGGTGTATGTAGCTATTTAAAGACTAAATATAAAGACTTTTTATGGAAACTGCGTATATGGGGTTTTCTAGGTACAGAAACATGATTTTAATTGCAGAAACTGCTGTTCTCATAAGTCTAACCCTTTGACTGTAAATCTCAAAACTGGGAAGATAGCTGGGAAGATAGTTGCGACTATCAGCACAGGAGAACTGAACGTTTGCTGCCAGACTCAAATCAGTTCAGTCCTGATGTTAAGTGCTGGTGAATTTCTATATATGTGACTCCAACTCATCTGTTTTCCCGTTCAATTAAAATGTCTGCTTATTAGTGTTAAAAACTATACTTTGTAAAATAAAAATAGTACCTGCTGCCTGGATATCTGCCACAAGCTTCTGAGCCAATTCTCCCTTGTAAAAAGCATCAGGACCCTCTTCGGCTATTTTTCTATAGGTTTCCGCGAGCTTGGTAAATTTAACGGTTTCATTTTCTTTTAGGACGTCGCTTTTCTCCCCGCAAAAAACTTGACTGAAAGAAGAGAAGATGATTTACAATGGCTTTAGTCACTGTCTAAATAATGTCACAGTTTTTATAGGGATAGTTCCCTTCTTCTCACCACAAGGTTGGGTCCTGCATGATGGTTTGCTTATTACTAGACAAAGCTGAGGCAAGTGCCTTTCCCAAAGGAAATCCTTTCTCTGCAAGTTCAATGCTTGGCATAAACAAGTCTTTCCAAGGCAGTTTTCCATGTCGCTGGTGTGCCATCTGGTAACCTCGAATCTCCCCTGGCACAGCAATCGCCAACCCCCCTAATAACAATGAGGATCAGGCACAAGGAAGTCTTAAAGATTTTATTTTGGTGCACTGAAGTTCTTTAGAGGTTTTTTAAAATAATTTTTAATCTAAATGATTGTTTAATTATTTATTTCACAAGCAAATCTTTAAGAAATTACACTCTCTGACACTGATCACCCTTTTCTCCATCACAATCACAAAGTCATCAGCTTCCCTCAGTTTGTTGCCATGTCAGATAGTGCTGGTTAAACATTACCTTTCTGGGATAGATCTGTACTGTTCCCAAACATGTTTTCTGTTGCGTTGCGTGGTGCCGTCTCCCTGGCATCAATGGTCTCAACTCTCCCTGTGCAGGTCAGGAAAAGCATTTAGGGGCCCAATGAAGTGGAAGCTTTATGGGTTTGTTGTGTTAGTGGGAAAGTATAAGAACTATTTGAAGTAAAATGCATTTAAGACGGCAGGTGTACCAGTCTTTGCATTATAGATGGTGAAGAAAAGTCCTCCTCCGATACCCATACTATGAGCATTCATCAGTCCAACACACAAAAAAGCAGCTATAGCAGCATCTACTGCAGAGCCCCCTCTCTTCAGCATGTCCCTGAGGTTTGAAATAAAAAGGAGACAAAGTGGGAAGGGAAGGTGCTGGAAGTTTTACAGTTAAGATCCTCCGAAGTATCTTGTGGACAGATCTTACCTGCCGATCTCTGAACATGGTCCAGCGTCTGCTGCCACAGCTGCCTTAGAGTACCCCCTCTCACTTTTTGTCTCCCTTCTTCCCACACCAAAGTAGACGCCCACAAAAGTAGCAGCTGCTGCCAGCAGCAGTATTGTCAGTGCCACAATTATTGTCTTCTTTTTCATTTTTATACCTCAAACACAACAAATAATTTCTTTAATACCTCAGAAGACTTGGCTTGTATTTTAAAAGTTGCAATGTTGAGCTAAAACAAAGCAGCAGGAACATGCAAAACACTGAGATTATACATCCTCTGACAGACATACAATACATGTTTAAATACTTTGTGCAATGTGAAACCAAACACGACTGCTCGCACCTGTACCAGCTACATAAAGAGGTTGTAGATGAAATTAATTCAGCAGAGAGAAAACTAAAAATATATATCATGTCCAGTGGCTTGGGTAAATAATTTAGAAATTTAGTCATCATTATACAGCTACGCTCATCATGTATTCCCATTTGATCCAGGTCAGCAATGCCAGTTTGAGGAAAAGATTTGTAGATTTGATAAGTCTGAGGCACAAGATTTCCAACGTTGTGTAATATTAACATAACCACAGTAAGAGCCCTAAGAGAATCAATTTCTAATACTTCCCTGAAAAAACGTCTTGGAAATTGTAGCCTGCAAAGCTTCACTACACGAATAAAACCAGAGAATGTGACGGGAAAGCAAATTAATAGCTGCGCAGCACATTTAATATTAGTGCACATCAGTATAAACTGACTAGTTATACAAAGCTGTCGTCTGTTTTCACACACAAAATAACTTCAATAAACTGAAAACGGCCCCTTTCTTCAATTTAAATTGAACATTTTGCTTTCACAGATATGAATCAATGACCTCTCTTACTTCAGTTCCTCTCGGGGTCTCAGCAGCAGGCTGCACGCTGTGCCACGGTCTGCAGGAGTTGAACGGTAAAAGGCTCACTCAAGGTCTCGATGTGTGATTGTCACAGAGTAGTTAAACTTTAAACCATCCCACCATAAAACACCATACTTGTGTTTTTGATTGGGGTGAAAGATGCAGGCAGACGAAAGTATAGAAAATGAAAAAAAAAAAAAAACCTTAGACAACTGCTTTCAAATAATTAGTTTTCTGTATTCAAGCAACTTTCTAATATCCACAGACAACTGCACAACCCTGGAGCTGAGAGTAAGAAATAATCGCCAGATGAAAGGCTCTTTATCTGTGGTAATACTTTATCTGTGAAAAAGATTAACCAACAGTAGCCTCAGTTTGCTGATGGTTCACTTTAAATAAATGCCAAACGTTTTATAGTTAACACAGGACCTGTTTCCTTCTCTTAAGTAATGCAGCGCCTGCAGGAATGTCATTGAGTTTTTTTTCTTTCTATGACTTCACACAAAACCTAATATTTAGGTTTTTAAATAAAGTGCCTTCTCATCGGAAAAGTGAAGGCTTTCTCGGCTGCGAGGGAGAAGATCTGCCATGAGGCGAGGAAACAAACTCTCTGAACAAACTGCAGGAGAACCATGTGAACGAGTGCAAAGCTGACTGAGGAAGGTCAGTTAAGTAAGCATTCAGGCCGAAAGCAGCAGGGACACGATGGATTACCTTCTTATGTAAGAAAAATTGTGTATGTTTCTGTTCTGTGTCCTGTGTACTGTTTGTTTGTATATGTGTGTTTTTGGCTGCTGTTACAACCAAATTTCCCTTTGTGGGACAATTAAAGGATTATTCTATTCTATTCTATTCTATTCTATTCTATTCTATTCTTATTTTTGACTGATTTGAACCTCAAAACTTGAATGAATCCAGGAACATCTTTACTTTAGCAAAGACACTTCTAATAACTGAATTAAAATATGGTGCACCTGGTGTTGAATTATGCTAAACTATGGATTTTACATTCAAATACGTCCTTGTTTAAAAGCCAAGGATTTTTTGTTAGAAAATCTACCCACATACATTTTTGCAGTTTTTATGTGAGCAATAAACTGCATGATTGCCAGATGTAGCTAAAAAGATAGGATTTTTAATTTATGATAAAATGACAAACTCATATATGCAAATTGATATATTTTTTATATATGTATTTATATTTCGGATGTCTATTTAGTATATTTGTGTGGATTTCTTAAATAAGCACTCCCGTTTTTTGTTTTTTGCTTTTTTAATTGAATTGTCTGGTAATTATTTAATGGTTCGGGCTTCACTGGGTTAAATTCTGTGTAAGCTTTCAGTGTAGCTCATCACAGAAAACACACACGGGTGGAAATGAGTGATGTAGCAGCTCCAACCTATTATAGAATAGAATCAAACAGAATGTGCTTTTTACTGATAAGAGGCTGATTCGTTTAAACTGCTGAATTTGATTAATCTGAATCTTTCCCCAGAGAGCAGGGCAAAGAATCAGTGATGTCCGGGTGGGTGTGATCCATTATTATACACCTGGCTTTCCACTGGAGTCAGGGTGTCGCGCTGACCACCACCTGCCCTCACCAGCTATGCAGCTGGCGAACCACACCACGCAGCAGAGGGTCCGAAGGCTCTCTGCTGTTGAATGATAGAAGCTGCTCAGCAGGTAGCAAGGGAGGTGAACGTGTCTTAGCTTCCTCAGGAAGCAAACGCCTCAGCTGGGCCTTCCCCACCTGACAGGAGATCCGTGGTTCAAATGAGGTCAACCTAAATGTGAACACCAAGGTAACTAAAACTATCTACCTGCTCTACTTCTTGAAGTCCACAATCATTTCCTTGGTTTTTGTAGTGTTTAAATCCAAATGATTGTGATAGCAATAACCTGTGAGCGGCCTGACCTGCTCCCTGTAGGTGGTTTTGTTATTATGTAGAGTTGTTCACCTCAACTAAAATAATGTTTCATTCCATCCTAATGCTGGGGTTTGTTTTTAAGGATATCAGAGGCCAGATTGAGATGGTTTGCAGGATGGCTCTGGTCATTTAGCTGTATTTTCCCTATGTGTGTTTTAAATTCTGGATCCCTTGTCCCATGTGGCCGGTGCACATGGGACAAGGTGCAGGTCCCGTCCCATCCCAGTGACGAACTATTTCGACTTCTGCAATCAGGCAGAAGTTTCCACACTATCAGGGCAAAAACAGAGAGACTCAAGAGGAGCTCCCACTCCCACTTCCCTCATAACATCACCCAAAGTGACGGAAACAGGACATTATATCATATTCTTGTCACGTCCCAGAACTTTTACTGTCATGTTTCATATCATATCTGATTTATTATTACATCACACACTGGTTCACTGATCATACTGCTTCACTACTATTTATATTACTCTGGTTACTCTGTTTAATTATCCTGTTAAAATACTCTGCTTACATTACTCTGGTCACTTTGTTTTCTCTGCTTTATGGCTAATATGCTAATATGGCACAAAGCACTTTAACATTAAGTTCGCACATTGTACTTTTTTCAGATTTAAATTTAAAATTTCCAGATTTAATTTTAATATAAATGTACTTTTTTTTAAATATAATGTCTTGCACAGTCAAAGGAGCAGTTCAGGACACATTTGACTGTGTGTTGTACTTGTATCGCTATGCATGTGACGAATAACGAATCTTGAATCTGTGGAGCCGCAGCTATCAAAGCACTCAAAAATCCAATTTAGGCATTTAAGGAACACAGACCTTTGACCTTTGAATTGCCAAACAAAACAATTATAGTCTTCTTCTTCTTTACTATTTTGTCCCCATCACTTTGCTCCTGCTGTGACATCACCAACAGACAGCATTGATGTTTTCATAGCTGTAACCCTCAGGCTGTACTAAATATTCAGAGTTAGGTGCATTGCTCCATGTCAGACGAAAGAGAACAGCAGGAAAATGGTGCCTTCATAATGCAACAAAACATAGAAGAGATGGGATATTGTTCTTTCCTTTTCACAAGAACAATGAAGCTGTAGATTTCTCCTCAGGCTCCACCCAACTGACAGCCATCCACCAGACAGATGTTTTTTAAAGTTTGGTTTAATGGCGTCTTTAATAAAAGATGTTATTGCAGAACTGTGGGTGAGTCAGATTACTCTAAAATACAAATTGCACTCCAAGTTTTCTAGTTTGGTTCCACCAGACTGGTTGTGGAGTTTCTGTTATGGACTTTGCATTGTTCAACCTGTGGCCTGCATGGGTTTTATTAGCATGATTAAAGTTCAAGGAGTAATTTCAATATACAGTGGAACATAATCAGAATCAATCTGAATCTAACCACGTAATCAGGGATTAATCAAGCAGTTCTTGTCAATCTAAATGTCATTATTTTTTCTGATTGTGTAACTTAGATGACATTTTATTAGTTATTACCCAGCCCTGTGAGGATGAAGACTAGATATGGAGTCTTCATTCATATAGTGTGTAATTCTTATCTAAAGGCAGCTATGTCTGTGTCATGGTCAGTTTTGAGTTTGTCGGAGGTTTGGGGAATTTTTTTTTCACATTCTTTTTTGGGGATTTTTTAATTATTGTGGAGTTTAGTTCTGTCTGAGAGTCTTACATCTGGGTCCTTTTCTGCCTTGCCTCACACACCATTTTATGACAGTCTGGCATACAAAAGCATATAAGGAGCTCATGGCAAAGCCTGACCCCAAAGCCTGATGTGGTGGTGGTGCAACACAGGTTGGTAAATCAGTTCCTATGTTGCATGCAGGTATGTTGAACCACTGAGACACGTCAGCTAAGAAGCATGAGTGTGGCTGGGAAGGTAAAGGAATGCCTCACTCCACCACCATAAAGAGCAGTGAGCAAAGTGAGCCACAGGTGTTCTCGCAGCACGCTAATGATTCTCCTTGAATTTAAATGTTAGCCCACGTCTCATAAACCACACGGTGACTGTGGTGTCCCTCAAGCAGAACAGTGAGAATGAGGAATCCAGGAGATGGAGCTGCAGATCATTAAAGATTTTTTTCCGTACACCTGCTGCTCCTGGAGTAGGCCTCCGCCTGTGAGCGCCGACACATCCTGCAGCACAGCATCCCAAAGGCTCTGCATCAGTTTGGAGACACAAGGGCAGATGAAAGGTGAGATCCACAGTAAACAAAGAGTTCGATTTCGTTCTAAAAGTCCACTTGCGTCTCTCTTCAAGGATCTGTATAAGATTAGTATGACTCTTCAGTACTGCTACAGTAAGTCAGAAATTATAAGCTTTCTAATTACCCACTTCAGTTTTAGAAAAAAGGTCTAGATTAATAAACTAATTTCTGTGTTGTTGTTAATCTTGTGTTTAGAGAAAGTGGCTGTTACCTGCTGCCATAGGCCATAATGATGGTGTCAAGGCAGAATTAAATGCAAGATGAAGGGGGGACAACCCCTCTAAATTAGATGCTTGACAGGGGTTATACTAGGTTTCCATACAAGGAAAGAAAACATGTATGTAGGTTCTCAGTCATCCAGGTCATGGTAATCTAAGGAGCTGACGCACAGCTGTTCAAACTACATGTCAGTGAAAAAGGATTTTTTTTACCTCTAGCCTCACTCAGCCTCACAGGTGGGTTCTCCAGTTCCACTTTCACAACTGCACCTAAATACTTTTGAGGTGGAGGGTTGTTAAACAACGTTAAAGGAAAGTTAAAGTTAAAGGAACGAGATTTAAGGGCCCACCAGCAATCTGGCAGTACTCGTCACCGGTGCATGACAGAGGGCACATCCAAAGGTCTCCACGGTCCATTTTTGTAGTGACGGCCCATGAACTGTTCAAACAAGGATTCGCTGTTGGGACATGGAACTTCTTTGAGGCGATCTTTGTAAAGGGTGCACTGGGTGGTGTGGGAGGAGCCCTAAAGAGGAAGGCTGACAGTCTGGTCAGCAAAGGGACAGACATTCCTGATGCTACAGAACTGTTTGCTGTGTTACAAAAGACAGAAATGGTAATCAGGTTGTTTTTTGCCAATGATGATGCAGTAGAGAAAGCAGTTCAGGAGATGCCCAAAGATGTGCCATCAATTCAATCCACTATGAGGATACATCAGGCAGTGACCATTGCCCAGGCAAAACTGACATGCAGGGATGTCGGGTGCCTGTGCACACTAAATTCTGATCTGTGAGTGCTTTAATGCAAAGCATTTCACACTCAATCATTAACAGATAGCACCCAAAGCCACAGATATTCTGTGGCAAAGTCCTGAAGTTGTTGGCGAATGGTGTGTGGTAAAGTAGTGGTGACCTCCAACCAGGTGTCATCACAGATACACATGTTGAGGTGCATGAACAAAACTGGGGTCATCCCACCACTGAAGCCAGTCACAGCCTGCTATATGGAAATTGAAAAAGAGGCCCAAACTAGAGAGGGACTCTTAGAAAAGGTTACATAAGTTTGTTTTCACACACACTCACACACACACTGACATGCACACATTCTCAGGACATGTTCAATCCTGTTACTTTGCTTTGTTTCTGCAATTATGTCGCTTAATAAATACGATGAACTTGAGGTTTGTGTCAACTTGAACTGATAAATGTACCTTTGGATCTTTAAAAAACACAGTTTCTGTGTGTACATAAGGATTTTTGGTCACAAATATCAGTTATTTGACTTTCTTGACTTTTCTTGGAAAGTCAGTGGAATTCGTCCATGTTTTAAACATGTTTTTTGAGTTTTGATAACAGGACTGAAAAAAATGCAAGCATCTTTGGCTTACAAGGCTTGTTAAACTTGTTAATATGACAGCATTACACAGTTGCTGCAGATTTATCAGCTCCACGTCCATGATGTGAGTCTCCTGTTCCAACACATCCCAAAGGTGCTCTATTGGACTGAAATCGTGTGACTGTGGAGGACATTTGAGAGGACATTTGAGAAACCAATCTCAGATAATCCAAGATTTGTGATGTGGTGCATCACCCCGCTGAATGCACCCATCAGAAGATGGGTACACTGTGGTCATAAAGAGACATGGTCAGCAGCAATACTCAGGCAAACTGTGGCATTTAAACAATGCTCAGTTGGTTCTAAGGGACCTAAAAAAAAATGCCAAGAAAATATCCTCACACTGTTACACCACCAGCAGCCTAAACTGCTGGCACTAGCCCAGATAGATCCATGCTTTTTTTTTTCAAAGTCTGATTCCTACCATTGTAATGTCACGGTGGAAATCAATGCCCATCAGACCAGGCAACATTTTTCCAATCTCCTGTTGTCCAGTTTTGGTGAACCTGTGCAGATTATGACATTTATTTTACTGTTTTTAGCTTATAGAAGTGCTGATCAGTGTGGTCTTCTGCTGTTTTAGCCCATCTGCTACAAGATCCAGTGTGCATTTAGAGATGCACTTCTGCGTACCTTTGTCATAATGAGTATGTATTTGACCTACTGTTGCTTTCCTATCAGCTCAAAGCAGTGTGACAATTTTCCTCTGACCTCTGACATCAGCAAGGCATTTTCACCCACAAAACGGCTGATCACTGGATATATTGTTTTTCAGACCATTCTCTGTAAACCCTATTGATGACTGAGTGGGAAAATCCCAGTATGACAGTCTGACTGACACCAACAGCCATGACACGTTCAGTCAAGTCACGTAGGTCACATTTCTGGCCCACTCTGATGCTCACTTTGAACATTAACAGGTCGTGATTGTATATTTAAGTTGAACATGTGTACCTAACAAAGTGGCCAGTGAGTGTAAATACCACTGAAGGTAGGTGACCCATACAGACGCCCCAAATCTCAATAAACAGATGCATCAAAGCATCATGTTGTGATAACAAATTTCACCAAACTGACAAAAACTCAAACTAAACATATTTTCTGGATGCTTTTATTTTTATTCACTTTATTCGCACCCAGTTTCAGATTGTAGTTCAGCTTTAGCCAACTCCAATAGCTATGCAAGAAAACTCAGCTGAGTGTTTTCCTGCACTCTCAAGCTGTGCAGCGAGTACCGATCTGATTGGCTGAGAAGAAACACCATCCCCGAGTAAAGCGAGGGATGCCAGAGTGCTTAGGCAGTGCATGGACAGATGCAGACTGAGAGAAGACGGCGGCGAAACCAGCCGCACATTTACGGTGGCGATGCTGTGCGGTTGGTTAGTAGCCTTCAAACTTTGAGGCACTATTGCCTCATGCATCTCCTCACATTTCAAGTTAAGTGTGATGTTTTGGCTGCACGCTGAAAATTCGCTCTCCGCACCAACAGTGACACATCCTCCCAGGAGTGATGGGCTCTAAGTTGACCAGACAGAGAAGTCTCGATTTTGATAGCAAATTGTCAAAAAGGAGACGCCAGAGGAATGATATTCCTGGAGAGAGCGAGAGGAGTGGCGGCAGGAGCGGAGACTTCTTGTTTACCTCCCTGATGCTCAAGTCCGACAAGCTTCCAGGGATGCTGCGGAAAACCAACCACAGCCCATATGTCAGGCGGGTGGCTTGGGTCCGGGAAATCCAGAGGCTTCTCCGAGAGCAGAAGATGGAGCAAGCGGCCGAAGTGCTGAAAGTGCTGAGAAAGGCAAGAGACCGAGCTTATTTTAATCATGCATGCGCTTACTGTGGAAGCTTGGGGGAGGGGGGACTACTTTATTCCTAGTGTACCTGAAACTTTGTGACTAAAGGATGGAGGGTGGTTTTTAAGCAACTGGCCTTCTTAAATCGCTAGGAAGCTGGTTTTGCGTGAAACTGTGTGCTTAATGTTTGAACCATCCACAAGTGCATTTGTAAAATTCTGTAGTTCAGTTTTTGCATGTCTGCTAAAACCTGGTCACGTCTAACAGAACATTCACTAAAAGCAGAAGTTCAGCATAATGATCACACCCCAGCTAGTAATAGCCTTTGGCCATCAGCGTTTCTGATTTCTAAAATCCTGTGCAACTTCTCCTCAAATGAAGGCATGCTGAATAGTTCCATAAAGTCTGTTTCTTTGGTTAAATTCTGGTCCAATCAAACATTATTATACTATGAATAATGATTTTATTTTGTTGTTGTTGTACGGCATTTCTTAACACATTGTTGCAGAGCTCTTCACAATTACAAAAAAACACATTAAAGATAAGTATACACAACCCATCATGCAAACACACGGGCACACACAATCTTTTGATTGTGTTTTTTCATAAAGGCATAGTTCTGTGCATCCATTCGGTTTGAGTTATATCACAAAAATACTGGATGAAAGATTAGAGAAACATATGAAACCACAGAAATTAGTTCTCAGTAGTTATTTAAAACACACCCACTTATTCAGCTTACCTGATAAGCTGAGGGGGCTGATGTACTACAACCTCAAAAGAGTTTACAATAAAGTCAAAAAGATTTCAAATTAGAGCTTGGGTCAGTATATAAAGACTCTGCTCAGATGACCAGAGCCTGGAGCCTGGCCATACAAGGCTATAAAGGCTTTATATGAAATTAGTAACACTTTGAAATGAATTCACAAATTTCACTGGATGTCAGTGAAAGGGAAGCCAGGATAAGAAGGGTGGTGGCCATGTTTTTTGTGAGCAGCTGCAATTCTGGATGAGCTGATGATGGGCTAAGCGGGACTGAGGGACGCACATAAAATGTGAGAGATGAGAGAAAATTAAAGTGCGTACTAAAAGCTCTAAATTATGGGTGGGTCTAAATGATCTGTGTTTGATTTATGCATTGTTTTTTTGGTTGAACGAAATAGGTTTGAATGAGCTTAGAAATGTGAGATTAAAAATTCAGATGCTGGTGAAATATTAAGATTCAGATGATGAAGATGGAGATGATAAACTCAGGCTCAATATTTTTATCAGCCTTTTATATTAACACTGAAAGTGTGAGTAGGCAGACTTAAGAACCTGGGGTGACTCTGTTTACCAGTCAAGTTTATAGAGTATGCAAAGCCTGTATATAATGTAAATGAATGGCATGTCTGTTCACTGTTTTCATTGTTAAGAAGGCTTAAGAAGCAGTTTATCCAAAAGTCTTGGAGGTTATAATACACCATTGTTATAAATAGCTCTAATCAGTCCCCGATCGAAACACCTTTCTTTCCCCAGCTTCATAGCTCTGAAATAATATACAGGTCTAGGGTAAGGGAAGCCTTTCTTCTCTCATCTGTTACACATTGCTGTGTGTTACCATCTCTGGGTTAATCCTTGCTCTAGATTTATACAAACTAGAGAAATAAGAAAAAATAAATATTTTTCAAGCTTGAAGCCTGAGCTTCCTGCTGCCTTCTGTTAGCTGTGATCAAAGGGAACAGTTCTGAAGTTCAGACAAAAGCAGTTTTGATCAAGAGGGCCTCCTGTCATGAAAAGTCCCTGCCCATCTGTAGGGTGCTGTAGAATAAATTATACAGATGTGTGCAGATTAAAGCAGGAAACAATGCCGATGGGAAGCTCTCAAAAGTCTGAATTAAAGACAGATTTATGGGTATCCTTCTGCTAAAACCAATAGCAGAGCACAAAATAGGATGAATTGTTAAGCTTCATACACTATTTGCATGAAGCAGGAGGGAAGTGACTCATACATATTCCTTTAAGACTTCAAAGTGTCTATGTTTATTAAAGCAGACCTACAGTCAGTCATTTCTTTTTATTTTTTTAAAGGATTTTAAAGATCAACATGTAGATTTGTTGGTCGTGTGCAGGGGCTGCTTTCTCCATAGCTCGGCATTTAAACTGCTCACGAAGCACGAATAGTCTCTCCATCACTCAGTGAGGTGAAGCCAGAGCACTGCTACGTTGTTGGGGCTGAAGCCAAGTGTCTGACTAATAATACTTCAAGACTGGAGGGGAAAAAAACTGCCAGTTGATCTCCTGTTGTTGTTCTCTAGCAGTAAAGCAGCTTTTCCTCTCAGGGACGGATGGTTTTGGAGATAATCACCTCGAAGTGATGAATGCTGGAACAAGTGTCTTTCACATCGAGGAAGTCGTTTCAAAGAGGAACGAATAACATCGGCCCCCACATGATATCTCTGTGGTAGATCTGCCTTCTGGGCCATTAAGTTCATTAGTTTGGGATCTTCTAGATATTTATTAGCAAACAAAGAATCAGCAAATACTGATATTAATTACCAATATGTAGCTATGGAGAAAACAGTAATTAAACTGCTCCACATTATTGTATGTGACCTTTTTAAAGATTAAGATTAGTTGTCAGAAGCACACTTATTTTATTAACTGGAAAAACATCCTAAATAACAGTGGGCTAGAAATGGATATAAAAAAAATACATGGAAATACGGCATATAAAGCAAAAACATAATTTGTACAATTCTAACAAGCTTGAAAATCGATATTTGGTATGACCACCTTTAATTTTTCAACACAGCCTAAACTCTCTTAGACAAGTTTTCTTGTCATTTGTTTAAGTTGTCTTCAGGAATAGTTCTCCAGGCTTCTTGAAGGATATTCAAAGCTCTTATTTGGATGTTGGCGGACTTTTGTTTCGCTCTCTGTCAAGATGATCCCACACTGCTTCAGTAATAATCAGACTCGGGGAGGCCAATCTATGACTGATAAGATTCTGCTGTTTGTTCTTCATTGGCAGTGTGCTTCAGATCACTGCTGATAAATGCACCGGACGCTTTCCCAGTCGTATTGCATGAAGAGTCAAAATCTGACTCTAGTTTTCTACATTCAAAATTGATCAATTTTGACAAGATCTCTGACACCACTGGTTGAAATCCAGCCCCAAAACATGACAGAGCCTCCGCTGTGTTGCACAGATGGCTGTAGACACATCACTGTTGTACCTCAATGTAAACTGACGATGATTTAAACCAGAAATTTAACATTTGGATTCATCGTTTCATAAAACATCTTGCCACCAATTTTTAGTCCAGTTTTTGTAATTTTCATCCCGTTCTTTAAGAATGGCTTGTTGACAGCCAGCCTTCCACTAAAACCGCTTTGATGCGGGTTCAGTGAGCAGTAGATGGATCAGCTGAAGGGTCAGATGCATCTCTCGGGTCCTGTGTCTGATCTCTACAGGATTTTTCCTATTTCTTAATTAGATGACTTTCAGATCTTTTTTAGACCTGCCACTTCTTCTTTTGTTCACCACTTGTCCGGTTTCCTTTTTTAAGACACGCTACGTCAAGTTTTTGGCTCTTTGGGAATCACCTTGTTGGTCTAAAAAAGCTATTTTATGCCTGCTAACTGTGTTATCTTTGGCAATTTTTGGATATCCAAGTAAAGAAGTGGAGACATGGTGTGTTTTGCTGCTGGTAAGAAAATTTGGCTCTTTGCTAAGTTGCTAAGTAGACACAATACCAGTTATTCAGTTGACTTAAAAGCCTTTTAATGATTGAATAAGTCAGAGGTTGGTGGTCAGTGGCTTAAAAGGAAAAAACACTCTGAAATTGGTCAGGTGAAAGGACTGGACTGAAAATGAGTGAAAACGTAGTCAGTGTCCACTGTTAAAGTTTAAAATGCCCTGAGAAAGCTTGGAAAACTATTCCTCAAGACCACTTAAAAATTACAACAGCCTGGCTCCTTGGAATTAAAATACAAAATCAAATCAACTTGCCTTAAGTTTGTTAATATGGTAATAACAGTATAGCTGGATTGCAGCCAAGATGCAACCCTCTTAATGGCAGCATTCTTGCTTATGTACATGCGAGGTAATGTTTTAATAGTCTAAATAAAAGCTTCACACTGAATCACGTCGGGGGGCTGCTTTGAATGGATTTTACAGTGTGACTGGTCCTAACGCTGATGAGTTAGCAGCTAACAGAGCTCTGATTAGAAAATCAATTATTTACATGTGTAGGCTATTTATTGCTAATCATTTTCAGTCAGCCAAATTAGATAGATAACTCTTTATTGTCATTACACAGTCATACCTAGTACAATAGTACAACGAAATTGGTGCCACGTCGGCACCAAGCACAACACAACAAAACACAACACAGTAACTTTAAAGTGTTTTTTTAAGTGCAAGAAAGGTATGAGCAAAAAAATGAATGACTTAATAAATAAAAGAATAAGTGAATGCTTATTGTACATTATTTTTATTGCACACCAAAAAAGTCAAGGGAGGTAGCCATTCAGGTCAGCTGTTAGCACTGATTAGTATCTAACTGTTACTGTAACTGTTGTAAAAGCTGTCCTTGAGTGTGTTTGTTTGTGACCTCAGCAACCTAAATCTCCTGCCAGACGGCAGCAGCTTAAACACCCGATGTCCTGGGTGTGTGAATCCCGTAGGATGCTGTGTGCCCTCTTGAGACAGCGAGTGCTGTACGGGTCCTTCAGGGAGGGAAGAGGATGTCCAATGATTTTTTGGGCCATGTTGATGACCCTCTGAAGTGCCTTTTTGTGTGCTGAAGAATTATACAGAGATGCAGTATCTCAGCACACTTTAACTTGAGCAACAGTAGAAGACGATCAGCAGCTCCCTCTTCAGGTCCATTTTTCTGAGGATTCTCACAAAAGTGGAGACGCTGTTGGGCCTTCTTTACAACCGTCGAAGTGTTTGAGCTTCATTGGATGTCTGTGTCTATGTGCATACCCATTAACCTGAAACTGGACACCCTTTCTACACACTTCTCGTTGATGCTGAAGGGCTGCAGCAGGGACTTCCTGCTTCTGAAGTCGACTACCAGTTCTTTTGTCTTGGTGATATTGAGGTCCAAGTTATTGTCTACACACCAATCCGACAGCCTCTGAACCTCAGCTCTGTATGCTGTCTCGTCGCCCCCAGAGATGAGCTCCACCATCGTATCATCTGCGAACTTAATAACTGCGTTGACTGGGTGCTGATACAGTCATGTGTGTACAGAGTGCACTGTAGGGGACTTAGTACACAGACTTGTGGAGAGCCGGGGTTAAGGCTGAGGGCTGAGGAAAGAAGGGGCCCCACTCTAACTCTCTGTACACGGTCTGACAGGAACTCTCTGATCCAGCAGCAGGTGGTAGAAGGAAATCCGATATTGAGCAGTTTAACTATTAGTCTGTCCAGGAGTTTCGTATTAAAAGCAGCAGCCTGGCATAACACCCCTGTTGTTCCAGGTGAGAGATGGCATTTTGGACAATGGCATCTTCAGTTGATCTGTTAGCTCTGTATGCAACCTGGAGCGTGTCGAGTGTGAGTGGCAGGCAGGACATGATGTGGCATCGGACCAGTTTCTCGAAAAACTTCAGTATAACAGGTGTTAGAGCAACTGGTCGGTAGTTGTTGAGGCTGCTAATGTTGGTACACTTTGGCAGTAGGACAATTGTGACCGACTTTAGGCATGTCAGGATGCAGGACTGGGACAGTGACGTGTTGAAGATCAAAGTGAAGACCCCAGCCAGCTGGTCTGCAAATTCTTTTAGGACACTCCCACTCACCCTGTCTGGACCGGCAGCCTTCCTGGGGTTCACTGCCCTCAGTGTGCACCTCACCTCATATACCTGCACCATGAGGCTTGGGCTGCTGCTGTTGTCCGATGTTTGAGCTGCGGCTGCCTGTTGTCCCTTCACCGTGAAGCGTGCAAAGACGTGGTTCAGTTTCTCCGCAAGCACCTCGTTGCCCTCAGCCATCGTGGTATTTCCAGGCTTGTACTTGGTTAGGTGCTGAACTCCCTCTACATTTTGTTTATTTGACTGTGGGGGTATGATAGATCTGAGCACAGTGAGTAACATTTAACCTCCTAGTACAGGGGAGGGCAACTAGTACCTGGCTTCCACATATGTGAACATCACATTTTGCGTTGTCTAGACCAACATACTTAATTTTGCTCTACAAGGGCTTGATAATTTAAAATGAATATCCTCATATGTGGATCTCATTTTTCTCAGAAAAAATCTGGTAAAAAAAAAAAAGGTAATTCTTTGTTTTTCCATTCATCAGGTCCCAATCAGCCCAAATAACAAAGAGAAATTTAAAATGCATGTCATGAAAGAGTTCAGGTCTTAGGAGGTTAATGTTTCTTCCAAATGGGTTAGGGTTAGGGATGTGCAGCTATAATGCTAGAAATGCAGCACCAAGCTAATGCAGGGAAAAGCCTGGCTTTGTCGAATTTGCTTCATAATACAGCCACCGAGGGAAGGACTTAGCTCAACTCTGTCTGAGAGAAACAAAGTATATCAGCAAGTGTCTTTAAAGCTTGCTTGCTAATTAGCATGTGTTATAAATGTTACAAATAACTTAGAACTTCCTGAAGTTTCAGGTGACTAACTAGCAAGAAGTTTTTTGTTTGTGTAACAGAACCACAGAAGACCCGTCCACGTTTGCATACTTTTCAGCATCTTTATTCACGGCTTTTGAAATGTACACAACAGCAGTTGTATCTAGAAACAGTTTGGTTTCTATACACAGGCTAATGAACAAGCTAGTTTCAGAAATACTTGACTTTTTGTAAAGCCAGCACTGGATGCAAGTGTCTACTTCAAAACCAATATGTAGTGACTCATATTAACGTTCCCATGTATCAACGTGACAGCGAAAAGCAACAACCAAAATATCATAAAATACAGAAATAGTCATCTTACTGTGTCCTGACACCTGTGACCAAACATACAGACTCCATCCTACCCTTACCAAAGTGTTGTTTAAGTCTTTACAGCTTTCATTTTCATATTACAGCCATGATATTTTGAATTTAGTCCAGTCAGTGAAGAAAAAAAAAGGGTTAGCATAACTGGAGTTGGAGCATCCTTCACCTGACAGCTCTGGCATGTTTCTTCCTACATAAAATGGTGGGACTGGATTTGTTGCACTCTGCAATATATTTAATTGGATTCTAATGAACTGCATGTGTGGGATGATGTTCTGCGGTTCGGAGCTCATCGCTCGATTCAGACTTTTTTGTGACAAAGCACACACCAGATTAGATATGCAGCTTTCACAGGGGACATTTGTCGTGGGATCTGAAGGCACACAAGCGTATGCACAGGCATCGTCTCAGTGAGAAATAGCAAAACATTTCATGCTTTTATAATTAGGAATCGGTCGGATTAATCCACGGGATCAGATCTTTTTTTGCGTAGTTGAAATGTCTTTCGATTTAGCTGTGAATGCTCCACAAAGAAAAAAAAAATCATATCTGATGCCGCAGCTGCGCTATGGTTAACACGCATCATGATCATAATCTCCAAAATCCTCTATGCCTCCACTTTTAGACGCATGTGGCACCTTCTGTCTCCAATTAATGAGGTTTATTGAAAGGAGAGCTGGTCTGGAGGATAGCCCGGCGTCAGGGAATCCCACAGATCTCTGCTGTAATAAATCAACACAAAAGCTGGAGGAGGAGAAAATGCTGATGGGAGTTTTCCTCTTTGCCTCCACTGTGCCCCGCAGTGTTATGGCTGTCAGCACATATAGAGCATGTCTTACATAGTTTCAACCTCCAGCCTGCAGTTTGAAAAGCTTTTCAGTTCATATAGAGCTGACAGTATTTATTTTTAAGCTCCACGGCCTCTTGTTGCATGCTTACATAAAACTGCCATCACAGTAAACTGTTAGAGGAAGATCGGCCAGTGAAACACGATTTTATATTCTTTTCGTATTTTAAAAAAAGGGTCTGTAGTCTGTTGATATATCTGAGTAGGGAAACTCTTTAATTTGTCTTGAACTAGGAAAAGACGTTGATGCTTTATGCCTTTAAAGACCAGATTTCCTTTGACTTCCTTTCCTTTTGCTGCCAGCCTTTAATCTTCGGATTATTTGGTCTCCTCCGCTTCGTTCATATCTTCTCCGCCGTTTGTTGTTTCTTTTTTTAATATGGCTTGTTGGGTGTTTACGTGTCGGCGTCTTCATTGAAAAGGTGGCTGACACTGCGTGCTGCTGGGGTTATTCAGCGCGTCTGAAAACATTACATCTCAAACACTGGTTGTTAATGACACGTCAGTACCTCAAGACGCAGCTTCAATATACTCTATTTACATTGTCGCCACAAACGAAAATAAAGCCCGGTCAAAAAATATCATCAGCCACCCCACTGGGGATGTGACCTGTTTTATGGTTTTATTAAAATCTTCTGCACATCACACAGTCTTCTGGTTATGAACTATGAAGATAAAAAAAAAAGCGACGTTAGATTGAATCAAAAAGCATTATCCTCAAATGGATTAGAGGTCTTACATTTTTTCCCATTTCAACTGGTTAATGTAAGTGTCCAGGTCCAAATATCACACTGATTGCCCATTTCAGCATCCCTGCATTCAGCCCTTTAGTGGTGCACCTGTGACAGAGGATCTGTTGTCTTCACAGCATTTTTTTTTTTTTTT
>NW_005187464.1:1257374-1291079 GCF_000239375.1 Pundamilia nyererei | reverse complement strand
GGGGGGATTATTATACATGTGACGTCTGATGCATCAAACAGTTGAGAGGAGATGCAGTTCACAGCCTCACACCATTTCCTACAGTTTCAGGGAGACATCTCAAACCAGCAACAAAAGCCATCCTCTTAGTTGTGACTGAACATGCTACAAGTTTTATCCATGTTGCAAAAGTTCTTTTTCGGTGTCTGTAGCTTTACCTTTGTTTAATGAAATAACCCTGGCCTGAGAACCAGGCAAAATAAACTTGTGTTCTTGCAGGTTGCACAAGTATAGCTATAGTCCTCTCACATGTTAACTGAACCCTGGAGTTTACCTGTGCGTGTTTTGATTAAAAACCCACATGAAACTCTGGCAGAAATTGCTACATTACGCACAATGTTGTCGGATGTGGTGGCATTACTACTAGATCTTCATTTCTCAGATGCCTGGGGGGAGTGAAGACTCTTGCATGTACTTGTGCAGGCAGAAACAGTTAAAGTTAGCAGTCTGACAGGTTTCTCAGCAAACAAAAAAAGGTTGCACTGTGGATCCCGGTGGGCTGTACTGAAAGCCTGAATGAGGACAATTGTACATTGTTATATGTATGTTTACAAAGCTGAACAAATTTTTAAGGTCCATAATCTCTTGTTGTGTCCTTATGTAAATCTGCCATCACTGTAAACTGTAAGAGGATGGGCCAGAGGAACATGTTTTTCTATTCTTTTCATGCTATAAAAATGCCAGTAATCTCTTAATATGTCTGAGTAGATCAACTTCAATTAGTAAAAGATTGTGATGCTTTATGCTTGTGTGCATGTCTCTGTAGATCAAGCTTTTTTAACATTTGCAAAGCAGATACGAGGCAACAGAAGTTTCATTTTCTCCACCACTGTGTTGCTATAATATAACAATGGTGCTCCCCACCCGTAGCACCACTCCACAAAATCTGCTCACGAACAGCTTGAGCAACATGACAATGAGGCACTGATCTACCCTGCAAACTGTCTAGCGCTCAGTCCAAATGAGCATCTGCAGGATGGATTGAAAAAAGCCCAATCAGCAGAGGCACTAACCAATAACGATCTGCTTGCCAGTGTCTAGATTGAAGATTTAGCTTCAGCAACATTATGTGCCCAAAACTGAGTTTGGCTGACTACCTAAACATACTGAATGACCAGGTTTGTCCATCAGGTGATATTTTCTCCCCTGATGGCAGAGTCATAGTCCAAGATTCCCTGAGTTCAAAATGTGCAAGAGTGGTTCAGGGAGCATGAGTGGTCAGATTCTTCCATCATTAACACAAGATGTTGGCAAAGAAGTAATGAAACCGTGGACAGAAATACATTTTGTGACACTGGATAAGTGTTTGACTTTTTGGGGTTTTCAGGCCAGAAGGTAGAAAGTCTTGAAAGAGTGACCAGACCCTAAAAAATAATGAGTCATTTCTGTTTTGTAGTCTTTCATGTGGAGAGTATTAGATTTCCTGGTACCAAATGGTAACACTTGGCAAACAAGCTTTGATCCAGTTGTGTAAAATACACTTTTTGGCAATTAAAAGAAGCTTCTCCAGAAGTCTGTAGTGTAAATGGTAAATGGCCTGTATTTGTATAGGGCTTTACTAGTCCCTAAGGACCCCAAAGCCCTTTACACATCCAGTCATCCACCCATTCACACACTGGTGATGGAAGCTACATTGTAGCCACAGCCACCCTGGGGCGCACTGACAGAGGCGAGGCTGCCAGACACTGGCGCCACCGGGCCCTCTGACCACCACCAGTAGGCAACGGGTGAAGTGTCTTGCCCAAGGACACAACGACCGAGACTGTCCAAGCCGGGGCTCAAACCGGCAATCTTCCGATTACAAAGCGAACTCCCAATTCTTGAGCTATGACTGCTAGCTACTGCTAGATGCAACTCTCTAAAGGATAGGCCTAAGAGGAAAACACCAGGATCATTTTAAATTTTCATTTTAAATATTCTACTATGTTCCGTAGATATAAATGACCACAAGCTGGAAATTTATTTACTCCCAGAAGCAATGAAAATATGTTCCCCAATCAGAAGAGAACAGAGAAGGGAGAGAGCAGTTGATCTTGTACAAAACAACAGGGGTGATATGCAATCTGTGAAGAATCTTATACTGAGTCGCTCTGTCTATTGCATATGAGGGCAGATTTTATAATGCTCCCTGCCAGTCATCCTCTATATATTCTGTGCCTGAATCCTTTTCCCACTTATGAGCAATATTAGGCAGCTCATATTCATCAGAGGAACAGAGAAGGGAGTAGAATAGCGAAATAAAAGACTTCCCAGATTAAGGCTCTAAGACAAACCGCTCTATGATGCTATAGGTAGGTAACTGAACCCTGTAGGTAGGTAGGTTAATAGAAGTAGAGGTGAGATTAGAAGATAAAAAGTGCCTAACTTTCAAATATCCAAAGAATTGTTCCTTTGGACACATTATCTCCAAACAGGTCTCCAAGTGCACGAATCCCCCGTCCCACAATAAGGAGAAAGCAGATGAGCCAGTGCCAGCAGGAAAGTCAGCATTTTGGACAATAAGGGACAGCAAGGATTTAATACTGTTATATAAAATAAGATGGTGCTTTACCACTGGCCTTATATTACTGACATAACGTGACCAGACTCCATAGGAAGCGTGGAGAACTCCAACAAGCAATACATGATTCCAATTTAAGATTTGCATTAGCCAAGACCAAAGATGTGAGCATGGCAAGTCTGGTTGTAGAACAGTAATTTAGGCATGGAAAGGCCACCCATGTCTGTATGTAACTGTAAAGGTATAAGCCTCTGTCTAGGTTTTTTGCCATGACAGATTCATTTAGAGAAGGCCTTTTGTATATCCTGAATATTCTTCTGGGCAATTACAGAGGAAGCATCTACAAAGTTTATAAAATATGAGGGAGGATATTCATTTTAATGAAACTAATGTGGCCTATCAGAGAGAAAGTGGTACGTCATGCCAAGGTCAATGTCTTTTCTTTTTATTGAGGAATAAACTGGAAGAAAATTAGGTTTCCACAGGTCCTTTAGGTTTGGCAATGTTTTGATTCCCAAGTAAGTAAAACCAAATACAGACCATTTGAAAGGAAAAATTGTTCATTATAGTTTAGTCCACAAATTTTACCAACCTCCAACAGCTGGTATAGTTCTTTCGTTTGAAAGCCTCAGTTTTACTCCTCTTTTATAATTGTTCAGTATTGATAAATCAATTGAATCATGTCAAACAAACTTTTTGAACGCAAAGAGAAACTACAAATTGCAGTCGATCATGATCACCAACTTGAAAATATTAGGTCTTGTTTTTCTTCTTTTTATCTTCTTTTTTTCTCTTGTTTTTTAAAGTCATCAAAGATGTATGCTGTATAATTATATTACAGTGGGAAAAGAACGGTTCAGAGAGCTCATTAAATGCTCACAATTACAAAGACATTTGGCAATGATGAGTGGATGTTAACTACAACTGTATATTCTGTATACTGCCCAGCACACCCTAATCCGCTACGTTGGGTGGAGAAACACAGCTATGATGGGAAACACTCATCAGCTGACCTTGTGTTAAGGAGCCGTGATGAAAGGGAATAATGAACATAGCTGACAATACTGAAAGTCTATTTTCAGTTAACTAGCTATGAAATCTCAGTTTAATATTTAAAGTGTGGTTCAGTTTAATCCAATTCTGTTTTTGAAATTCTAATCCATGGGTTAGAAAGAGTAAATTGAATCACTCACATCCTTTTTCTTTTCTCTCCTTTAGGATTTGGGACTTCAGGGAACGTCACTCAATGACATTTTGTACAAAAATGCAGCGTTTCTAAACCTGGTGGACCCCATTTCCCACGAGTTGCTGCTCAGCCTTGCCCGGGACCTGCAGTGTCCAAAAAGGGTATGAATAAAACAGTTTTATTCATAGTGAACATTCAAAGCAGCTGTTTGTTTACAGACTTGACACCAGTAAAAAGGACAAGCAGTACATTTCACACAGAGGCTACACGCACGCCTTCATTAGCCACGCTTAGATGCTTGTGTCATATTCATTGTCATGCTATTGCAATAACAATGAACCATCGGTTTGCTTTGTGCAGCCACAAATGCAGAAGACAGGAAGAATGGAAAATATTGTAAGCGCTGACTCATTAGCATGAGAGGTTAGGGATGAATATCAGGGCCAAACAGAACCAGGGTATGACTCTTCATTGTTACTCTGCGCTCGGTTAGCCCAGTTGCAAGTGGGAAGCAGCTATGCACCAGGTGTATTAAATTACCTGCTCTGGTTGGGTTATACTGGAAAGCACGGTCAGGTGCCAGGCAGCTAGAGGTCAACAGAGCTCTTAACCTCTAGCTGCCTGGCTTTAGGGGGCTCATTACCCTGGCACTAACAGTGAGGGAAGTTTGAGGGCTTTGATAAATAGCCAGAAATCAAACTGGGGAAGGTAATGCTTTCCTCTTGGAACTGGGAAATCTAGGAAAGAGCAAAGAGAGATTTTCCAGCACGAAATTTGAATTCTGCCCAAAAATCAAAGCCACTTTTTTTTTTTCTTTGTCCAAACTGGCAGTCGGCTCGTTTACTTGCAGCACAGCATACAAATCAGACACGTTGAAATTCAAAGTACATTTCAATCTAAGGTAAGAGGCTGAAGACATTACAGAATCTACTCAGAGTGGCTGTAAAACATGAACCCAGAAGCTATTACGGATACAGTTATGAAAGAATGGCTGCCACAGGGGAAAAAAACGTCCTTGTGGTGTAGTTATTACTTACTGAGTTCAGATGATAATCACCTGGAAGAAACTCTAATCTTATCTTTGTTTACTTCAGCGAGGAAAGCCCTGGAGGTAGGGAAGAAAAGTGAGAAGCTGGCAGCAATGTTCTCCTGACTGGCTGGCGACCCGTGGCAGGATACTGTGTTAAACGTGACAAGGGTGTATAGAGGCAATGTGGTGGATATAGGGCCCCGCAGGTGCTTCTGTGGCCAGTATTTTCCACCTTAGATTTATTTAGGCTGAGCATTCAAGGGCATACCGTGGGTTAAAACATACATCATATGCCAGTGTCTTGTTTTAATGCAGACCCGTTATTAATGCTTAGCATTGCTTATAGAGTTACAGTACTGCACTCTGTCAGTAACTCTGGAGCACGTATTTTTCTAAGAACACTTTTGCTCTGTAAATCAGCATGCGCTGCTTAACATCGTGCTCATTTATCCAAGTGGCTGAAAGAGAAGCACTGAATGTTTTGAAGCGCGTGACATGTTTGTTTGTCACCCAAGAAAAGAAGAGGCAGGGGGAACGGTTAATCGCCTTAAGGTAAATTGGCCCTGTCTTTTTTCCTCTCTCGCCGCATTGCCTCTTTCTAGTTGTCGTGTTGTACCATTAATTAGATTTAGCCTGCCCAGCGCAACCCGTTCCAGTGTTTGACGGAGGAGGGAGAGCGAAGAAAAAGAATGTAAAGAGGTGCCGGAGAATCAGGAAGGAACAGGAACGCAAAAGAGAAGCTGAATTACTGAGTCATGTGGAAAATGTTTAAAGCAAGACAAAGAAATACTTTGTAAACATGTAAAATTTGGTAGTTTCACAAGTATTTTTTTTTCAGCAGTAATAAAGGAAGAAAATATATGCTAATTACTGACTTTTAGTATATCTAACATCTGGAAAAGCTGTCCAGTATCACATTGTTTGCTTAGTTCCCTGTTTCAGGTGTGCTCATGCATGAGGAACAGTTTGTTTATAGATTTGTGGCTTGCTTTTCTGTCCCTCATTCGCCCCTTTTGTGTGTTGCAGGAGACTGACTCGTTTAAGTCTACTAACAAGATATGTCGCCAACTGATTTACCACCTGACCCCTCACTCCAAGTGGACAAGACAGAGCGTGCCCAGGAGAAAGTCCCAGGCCTGGTGAGTGTGTTCTCTTGGCTACCGCCTGAAACTGTGCCATCACACAGTAAATATATCCTCACCGTGTGTGTCAGTGTGATTCACAACCCTCCGGAGTATCTGTGGAATAAAGGAAGTGTGGAACAATCTCTGTGTTTAGGAATATGTTCCTTGACTTCTTGCTAAGCCCTGCTCCTCTTAGCTCATGCAGCTAATCTATCTCCAACTTACCAGGAGAACAGTGCAGATGTAAGATCCAGTCAGATCCCCTGGCAACCACCAGTCACTAGAGGAAAATGTAAAGTCCTCAACCAGCTTGCAAGTGGAGGTTGCAAGGATTTTGGGTTGCTTGGGGTTCACTGACCAAGCTCTAAATTTTCCAACATAAGGAGCCCAGACAGGAGAAGAGAAAAATCAGCGTCTCATTTGTAGAGGTAAGCTGCTGAATTTGATGGCTGGAATGATTGTGTGCAACAGATTTTATATCAATTTGCGCACTAATAAAGCTACACAGCTAAGATAACTGCTCCAGTTAGCAGAAAGGGGTTTCTTTGGCTCAATTTTAAATTGTTCTTGCTGTTTTGTCTTAAAATAAGTCTTAAATATGCTACTAATTAGACAAAGTAAGGTTCTTTCTCAGTGCAGAGTGAATTTAACAATATGGGCTTTAAACTATTCAAGATCTGTATCATCAGAGCTGCTCGGATCATTATCATTTATCATGTCATTTCAACAACAATCTGTAGAGCTCATCCTCTGACTGTGAATACATTTGACCTGCCCTGTCTGGATTTGTTTTCCATTTGGTTATTAGGTTATGATGTGAAAACTGGCAGTTGGAGTGGGATTTATGTTTCCTGCATGCTGCTCTTCTTAAAAACATTATTTCCTTGCTTACATTAGCCAGTCAGGGTTGCATTAGTAATACAACCAAGGGTACCATGACCACAAGGCGTAGCTTGCACTTCTAACCCACAACCAATCACAGGGGAACACTAATGACAGGTTTCATTTTTTCTTTTAAAAAAATTGTTTACCTGATGTTTTTTCTTCTACCTAAATAACATTAGAGCTGATATGCCCTTACAAATCCATGTGTGTAGCCAGTAATGATGTTTTTGTATCATTAATCAACACAAAACAGAAAAACAGAAAATGTAGTATTCCACTGTTAAGGACATTTCTGTGCTTTTTAAGTGTTTCTTATATTCATTCACATAGTTTTGCTTCAGTTATGAAGCGATATGGTAAACTACCCACACTGACTTCGGCTCAGGTGGCAGAATGCAGACTTTTAAAGGTCGTCAGTTCATTACATGCAGCAGAAGGACCGATGAGCTTATGCCACAGAAAGGCGTCCCCCATCAATAATTCACAAAAATCGCTGCTCCCCCTACGTGTTGGTCAGAATTTGATCAAACTTGCATACAGAAATTACTTGATAGGTCTTGATCTGTGCAAACTGTGCTCAAGGTCAAAATCACATATGTTCAAAAACCTGTGAATTGTAATGGCTCGTGAGTCAAATGAGCATCACTATGGTTCTGGTCTTTACCACTTATCCTATTCATGGCTGTTGGTGGACTGCGAGCCTATCCCAGCTGTGATAATAACACTGGGATAGGCCGATGAACCGCTCTTTAATTTTTAATTTGTACTGACATTTATCTGATCACACCCCTGACCAAGATCCTTCCTAAGAAAAATAGAAGACGCATCTTTAACGCAGTTCTTTTCATCTGAATTTAAGTCCTCAGGTTACAGTTTTCCACCTTGTGCCCTGTATTTGTTTACATGGACATGTTTGTGATCCAAATCAACTTTCAGTGCATAGTCAGTCAGTCTAACACCACCACTAGCCTGCCTGTGCTCTCTTGCTTCATTTACAGTACATTTCTTAAACATTGAGGTGATTGACGTTTTAAATACAGCATATTATATCTGTGCATATGTACAGGTAAGAGGTTGTATTATCTGCAAAATAACAAAGTCAAGAATGAATAAAGTAATTATGAATCTTTTACTTTTGTTGTTTTACTTACTTTAGTTATGAAAAGTGGAGTTTTTCCTGGTAAATGTAATTTTTCTTGTTGTAAAATAACACATCACAATGTGTGCTTACTGGGATGTGTCCGTTTTCTCACTGGCCTCTCAACAGCAATGCTTCTTTTTTCTCTCTCTCTCATCCAATACTGCTGTGACTGAAACACTGCCAGTGACAAGTTTGACAAACCCAGAGCGTTAATCGCCCTCTCGTTCCCTCAGTAGTAAAATCTGCTACAAACCTGTCCCGTGTCACTTCATACACTGTTTTGAGTTTTATAAATAATTACTACAACAGTTCCCTGTTGTATTATTTTATGTCTCTAGGTTAGTTGTAAATCGCTTTTCATTAGTTCCCTTCCTGTAACCTTAGTCATCTCTTTGTGCTTCGTCCTTTTGTGTCTCCCTGAAGTCTGCCGTGCCTCCCGGTTTGTTTACCTTTTGTTTATGTCAAGTTCATGTGTATTAGTCTCTGTCTGTGTTTGTGCTTCCTGTTTTATTTTGGTGATCTCTTGTTCATGTGCGCCGTCTTGAGTTTTGCTTCCTTTGTGTCGTCTGTTATGATTCTGCTCGTCAATGCCTCGTTCTCCCCAGCTGTCTCCACTTCCCCTAATCACCCTCCTGTGTGTGTTGTCTGTCTCTCTGTCCTTTGTCAGCATCTGTTTAGTTCCTGTTTCGTCTTGTGCTTAGTGTTTTCTCAGTCCTAGTAACTCCGGTGTATTTCTTAGCAGTTTATAGTTTTCTGTTTTCCCCTTTTGGACGTTTGCTGCTTTTGTTCATTTTTTGCCATCGGTTGAATAAAGAGTTTGCTTTCTGTTAAACCCCGCCTGCTCGTGTCCGCATTTGAGTACAACTCAGCTTCCAGTCTGCACATCCTGCAGATTATGACACAGATCCCAAAGGTGCTCTAATGGATTTGAATCTGGTGACTGTGGAGGCCATTTGAGCACAGTGAACTCATTATCGTGTTCAAGAAACTAGTTTGAGATCATTTGAGCTTTATGACCTGTTGTGTTATTCTGCTGAAAGAAGCCATCAGAAAACAGCTACACTGTGATAATAAAGGGATAGATGGTCAGCAACAATAATCAGGCATGCTGTGGTGTTTAAATGATGTTGGTACTAAGGGGCCAGAAGAGTGCCAAGAAAATATCCCCCACACCGTTACACTACAGTGTCATCACCAGACAATGTTTTTCCAATTTTCTGTTGTCCAACTGAGGCTATAATTTACAGGGGAGCCCCTGTATATTGTAGCCTCTGTTTCCTGTTCTCGGCTGACAGGAGTTGAATCTAGTGTTGTCTTCTGCTGCTGTAGCCCATCTGCCTATTGTAATGAATGGTTATTTGCATTACTCTGTCCTTCCAGTCAGCTTGAGGCAGTCTCGCCATTCTCCATGACATCAACAAGGCATTTTCACCCAGAAAACCGCTGCTCACTGGATGTTTTCTCTCTTAAACTAGAGATGGCTCTGTGGAAAAATCAGTTTCTGACATACTCAGTCCTGCCTGTCTGGCACCAACAACCACATAAATCAAATTTCTTCCCCAGGCTGGTGCTCAGTTTGACTTTGACCATGTCTGCCTGTCTAAATTGAGTTGCTTCTTTGACTGGATGATATTTTAACCAACCCCTAAACTGATGTACTTTGTGAAGTGTGCTTTAAGTGTGTTATCAATGCTTGAGAGGTAGAGAGAGAGCGAGATAAAGGATGTAAAGGAGTAAACAAAGGACACTGATTTGATCAGCTCGAGAAAAATCCGTGTAAACAAATAAAAATGCTCAAACTCAGTTAAGTAACAGTTACATTTGAGGAAACATTATGGGGGGAAAAAGAAAAGAAAAACAGTGCTAATCATAATAATACGGCACTCTCCCCGAACAATTAACCCAGATCGAAAGATTGTTTGACAGCTAGAGTTGCCTTCCCGCCCGAGTCTCTTGGTTGCAATGTTTCGAAATAACACTCAACAAAACAACAAGGCAGACACTCCCAGTGTGCTCATTAGCAAGCTCTGTCTCTCTCACAGCTTCGGCTGCAAACATCCACACAGCAGCACTTTACTGTGGCTGTCTCTCTGCTGCTGGATACGATGCTGTCTGAAACATGCAGAAAACGTGGCTGCCTTTGGATTAGATTAAGGATCAGTTTACTTGATTTCAGATGCTTTTCATTACAGCTCAATCTTCTCTTTCTCAATCCCTCACTCCTTTCTTTGGCAATCTTCTCGCCCACCTTTAAGCTCTTCTCTTTCAGTAACCCCCCAACCTTCAGTTCAACCTATTTGAAAATCCCTTGCATCGATTTTCTCCCTCTCCCCCTTTCCTGTGGGATTTTTTTCTCTCCTCCTTGCGAGAGTCCATTTTGTTCAACAGTTGCCACACCGAGCGGTTCTGCAGTTTGAGCCGAGGCTCTGGGGAAACGCTCTGGGGGAAAGGCCTGTCAGTGAGAGAGAGGGAGAGAGAAAATCTGGAATCAGTGCAAGGTAGCAGATTAAAAGTCACACGCAGCCCCCGCCTGCCCTCCCCTTCTTCCAGGCTCACTTTGAATCGATCAACAATTTGATCTTTTTATAAAATGAAAAGGCGATAGCTATTACGTAAGCTGCATTGTACCCTCGCAATCTTATTTTCTCCATTAATTGATAATGAGAACCCATCTGTCGAAGTGTCCCCGTGGCACATGGGAGATTACTTTCATGAAATATATGCAAGTGGTTCCAAATGTTCAACAGATGACATATAAACTATAATTCAAGCTTTATTACAGAGTCTTGTTTTTTTTTTTTCTCTAACACTGTAAGTGCAAAGCAAGTGTGTCGCGCATAATATATTATCGAGGCAGTTTCATTCTTACTCTGCAGCTGCTTGTGCCAGCTTTCTACAGTATTGCCAAACATCCAGTGGAGTTTTTAATGTTACCGTAATTGGTATTGAATTTCAGATTAATCAAGCTCATGCTTCATATTGCACTAAAATTGCGCCTCCAGCACATTTTGAAGAGATTGGAATCCAATTGCAGATTGCTATTTCATTACTCGTCTTTACTGCAGGGCAATAATTGATGCGATGCTCTGGCAGCAGATATTAGAGGCGTCTTCAGGTAAAATTACTATAGCTCAAGAAGAGCACTCATTCTAATAGGGTAGAGAGAAAACCATCCAAGTATTGGAAAAATATCTGTGGAGCTGTTTTTTTGGTTGTTGTTGTTGTTGCTGTATTTGAGTCAAGATTTAACTGAAGCTCATCTTCAGTTTTGTTCGTCATGCTGTCCAATGCTGAAACCAGGCGCGGCTGTGACAGCTGTTTTGAGCAGGTGGGAGCAGCTGCGGATGAGTGTTGATAACCCAAGTCCTGATATTTGACCCTGACCTCACACTGCTCAAACTAAACTGCTTTTCCACCCACATTTCACACTGTGAAGGATGTCCAGATGCCAGTTTCATCACTTTCATTTTGGCTTCAAGTTTTAACAACTGACATCTTCCAAGGTCTTGTTCGTCTGTAAGTACTCACGCTTTCATAGTGATGTAGCAGTGATTTAGATGTGTTTAGTGTGTTATGAAATAGTCAGAAAGAAAGCATCTGGAAACATCTGCTAACATTTAACATCTGAGATCACTTTACTGTTGCACAACTCAAATATTTTGTAATAACACAAATTTACAACAAAGATTAAAAATGCCACGTGTTCATCGGGAATTTCAGTGGAAACCAGCAGAGTAAAGGGAAAAGAAACAAGAGGCAGATATCTGTAATCTTGAGCTTCTGTCATGTATGAAGTATTCATGGCTGGACCATCGGTTATGCTTTGTTTTGCTCATTTTCAGCCTGATTTCTGGTCATACCTCAACTGAAGTCCAATCACAACATGTGAAATGTGCACCTGTCTTCCAGCACATACCGAGCAGCCTACTGGATCATAGACAGTATGGGACTATATTTTAATGAGTTGTTAGTTGGCTGTTTTTGCATAAACAATTTCGACATAAACATTAGATCTCAACTCAAGAAACAAGTACACTAATAGCCATGATCTGCCTAAATCTTGCATCTACTGCACAAAGCTCACAAATGTGTCATTCTCCTTTCTACCAGAGTTGAAATGCCCTTCCTACTTTAACAAGATCACCTTTTCCGTGCCTTTGCTCATAGGCTGCACTTGCACAAGTGGCACTTCATGTCATGTTGTCACTTCGGAATCACACCCCTGCAGCACTAACGAGTGAAAAGCCATCCAGGCATCTTCACTATACAACTAATTTTGGTTGAGTAGTGAAAATTCTCTAGACATCTCTTTAACAGTTTGGATGCCCATGACCACTTTTACAGCTTCAGCCCCGAATCTGTGACAGCTTTTCACTAATCACAAGGGAAAAAAGCTCAGTGGGATTTTCTAACTAGCTTTTTTCTGCTCTGCTCAGCCTCATTTGCTCTAATCTTTAAAGAACTCCCGTCTTCCTCGTTTCCTTGCTGTTATTTCGAGAATTCCCCTTTTGCACAATCCTTCCAGAGCCACAGCAATATTTGACTCAGAGCTTACCTCAAGACAACATTTACACTGATGTGGTTTTAAAAAATGTCTGTCTTTAATTTATCTTTCTGGGAAAGTCATACCAGATGGGATATTTATGGTGTTTTTAAGGTGAAGTTCTGAAAGGACACCATGATGGAAGCAGAGCTACTCTAAGTGTTAATTTTAAGAAACGCAATAACAAAACGCTGCTTTGACTCATTGGCTTTAAAAAGGCTGAAATACACCACTCAGATCAAATAGACAGCAGTGAGAAATGCACAGTGAGGCGCTCATAAATTAAACCAGACAGTGATGAGAAGAACAAAGGCACATGAGGACACATTCAAGTTATTTCTGTTTATTATTATCTTAAATGTTTAACTTAACTCAAAATTTCAAGTTGTTTTTCAATTTTGATTTAATTATTCAGAAGTCGAATCTGTAAGTCAACATTTTCAGCTAATAAATCGATATTTTGGCTTAAGAATGGTGAGAAATCTTTTTTAATGGCAGAAACTTCCTTAACACACATCCTGTGAGATACAGGGAAAAGAGGGGGAAACTGCTAACATGAGCAAGGGCAAAGAAATAAAGAAATTTCAGTAATCTTAAACACACTGACCATGAAAGTTTCTTGGCTCCATGACGATGTATTCTACTCACTTTCATGTCATGATGTCCTGACTTTACCTCTGCTGCTGTGATAATTTGCTGGAAACACCAAGTGGGTCTCAACTTGGAAGTGATGTAACTCAAATGTGCACCAGGGGATGGAATAATAATGCTTACCGACATTGGATGGCGTGGGAAACGTTAACACCGAAAAGAGAAAGCCAATAAAAGCAAAGAAAGCTGGATATGTTCACTTCAGCCCAACTGTGACAATGAGAAACTTGTTTTAATTGTGGACAGGACTTTAGTTACCGGCCAGGTTTTTTAAACACTGCAGGAGGAAGTTCTTGGTCTTTGTGCACAAGGTCTGTCAGACTGTCAGAGTTCTTAGAAACGTGTTTTCAGTGGTGGTTCTAGAGTCTGCTGGGGCTCTAGACAAAAATTCAGAGGGGCCCCTTTTAACCAGCGTTCATCACCACGTTGTTATGAAACATTTGAAAGCATCAATAGTCAGGTCAAATATTCTGCTAGCATTTTTTTCAGCCTGCTACCTATGCTAACATTTGGACTCAGTCTGCTGAGTCTGACTCTTCACTTGTCACTCGTCTTGTTTTTTTTGTCCTTTTCCTCTTTTTTTCCTCTTCTTTCTTTGTTCACTCCCAGCAGGATAACTCCTTTTTTTCTTAAACAGACTCATGTAGCTCCCTTATGGGGTCACTTGAGTCCTCCTTAGGTAGGTTCCTCTTCTGTCATTGAAAACTTTGCAAATTGCCACTACTGTAGTTTCTGTGCACTTCTGCATAATATTTAGGGTATTTTTATACATATTTATATATTCATACTTTGTGGTATCCAGTGTTAAGGAAAGATATATCAAAAATGTATGCAAACATAATCTGTTTGAAAATAAGTGAATGAGAGGGAGATGGGTGGAAATACAAACTGGGGCCAATCATCCAAAGCAAGAGAAGAGCATGCGGGCAGGGTGGAGCGGTTGAAGACAAGTGTCGGATTTCATGTGTGACAGAAAGAGTGAGAGAGAAGGTTAACAAGATGGTAGTGAGACCTAGTCTATTGTTTGGAGACAGTGGCACTGACAAAAAGACTGGAGGTCGAGCTGGCGATGGCAGAATTGAAGATGCTCAGGCTGTCATTGGGAGTGAGCATGATGGATAGGATTACAAATGAGTATATGAGAGGGACAGCTCAGGTTGAGCAGTTTGGAGACAAAGTCAAATATTCAAGAGTGAGATGCTTTGGTCGCATGCAGAGGAGGGATAGTGGATATATTGAACAAAGGATGTTGAAGAATGAGCTGCCAGGCAAGAGGAAAAAGGGAAGATCTCATAGGAGGTTCATGGATGTAATGAAAGACATCCAGAGTCTTGGCGTGACAGGAAAGTATGCTAGGGTGAGATGTGGTGACCCCTAAAAAAAGAAACCAAAACAACACGATGATGTAAACACGATCTGTGGAGACAATCAAACAACAGTGTTACTTTAAGCTTTGGTAAAGTTTTTACGTCTGTATAAGGAAATACAACACAATGTCAACCGAGCAAGGCAAACTGGTCCTCAGCTCACAACCTTGGCCTTTCCGTGAAGGGAAACTGAAGAAGCTGACTGGAAACATGTGAACATATGTTTCATGCAGTGTAATGGTGTTATAGCGACAGTATAGCACTACACATTTCAACCCTGCTTTCTGGTTGAAACGTTGCCTTTCTCAACACAATACACAGGACACTGTTTGTATAGTAGTAGCAGCAGCTATACTAGTAATCCAATCATGTGTGTGTACTAAGTGGTGCAAATACACGGAAGAAAAAGCCTTTAAAGGTGTGTCGTTGATGGGACAGCACCCGATTAGGCATTTAGTCCCAGACAGTTCCTCTAACTCAGGTCTGAAAGCACCTTTTGGTTACTTTCTGACTTTAGTTGTTGTGCTTCCTTGACCTATTAAAACCATGAAACTGTGGACAGACATTTTTTTGTTCTTCTTTAAGCCATCAACAGTTGAAACTTACATCTGTCCAACACTTTAGCGTAGAGCTAAATATTAAGCTGTTACCAATAATGTGCACATCTGCTGCTGGTAAAATTAACTATCTAGTTCTTCTTTAATGTTTTTACTGTACTTGTGACATCTGCAAACTAAGTTTTGTGTCATCTGCCTTTAAAGCATGCGTGACCTATTTGTCTGGAGCCAAATTACCCCCCTGAAGTGTACTCTGGCAGTCCAAACAAGCTCTGACACAGCGTGCCTGACCTCTGACTACGCCTCAAGGTCAACGCATAACTGAGGAGGGGAAAGAGTTTGTGGGAAAATATGAACTACAGATGTCTGTTTTTTGTAAAATGTGACCGTCCCTGTTTTTATTTCCCTTCGGCGATGGAGTACTCTACTTGAATGCACGCCACATTCAGTCTCCTCGATCTCCTGTCTCTCTGACCTCCACTTTTAATACAGCCTTAAAGATCCATCCACCATCCTTGTCCATGAATAATTGAGGGCTTCCTGTGGAGATCCTGCAGAGTGAGGAGGAGGCGCTCAGTGACTTCAGGGCACGGGGTGACAATTAAATAATTAGAATGATTAAATGTGTTGATCTTTTAACTGAAGATCGCTGGTGTAGTTCGTTTAACTGAAATAAAATCCTCTTTATGCATTTCAAGAGCTTCTTTCTGATGGTTTCTCCTCTCCTAACCGTTCATGTTTTTAACTGTGAATCAGAGATAAGGCTGCTTCACTAAAACATAAATAAGGATTGTTGTGTTTTTGATGATCTGCGGGGTCTCCTTCCTTGAAGGCTGACACAGATCACTCCACACGATCAAGCCCCCGGGCCTGTGTTTGGAGCCCTGCATTTTAATGCTGGTTTCATAACTGCGCTGTGACACGGTGTAGCAGAGACAGGCACACTCCTCCATGATATACAGTTATGTAATGCAAACTGTTTCTATGTGTTCTGTCACAGCGCTCTTTCCTCCCAATCATCTAGTTTGTCACATGAAATCAAATCATGGGTGAATTTATAGCTCACCCGAGAAGCACGTGTTGCTTCTGCCACACTGCGCAGTTGAATTGTGGTACATCCTGTACCGAGAGGTTTAAGTATCATCGGCACAAAGGCAACGATATGCTTTTGGTTTGAATTTACATGTCATTAGAAGAGATCCGCGTCATTGCGTCGCTGGGCCGTTTGTGTTATTTTTGGTGTAAAATGAACATAACAGGGCGTTAATGTTAGTGGTATTTACATGGGAGTCAAAGACATTTGGTTTCTTTTGCGCTGTACTGTACATTACTTACATTTTTTGGTGGGAAATTTTTTTTTTATGAGAAAAAATGTCGCTCCAGGTTGTGCAGTCTGACGTGTTTTCCACATCGATGTGTGAAGAGACCTCTGAGAGTTGTGTGATGGAGTAGCTTATAGTTGTGGTTTATAGAAACTCGACAGACCCTGGAGTCTTTTTTGTTCCTGTTTTTCTTTGTGCTAATTAAAACTCCACCTTCAGACTCGTACGAAAGGCGGATGGTGACTAATGGCGCTGCATCTTTAAGGGTGGGACTGTAAGTTGGAGACTGTTCGACCTGTGTTTTCCATGATTTGTGTCTTTCGGTGAGATGAGACAAAAAAACAAAACAAAAAATAGCGAGAGCTTTTCTCATTTTAAGGGCACACGCTGTCACTTCTTTCTCAGTCAACACCGACGTTTCCCCGAAACTTCGAATTCAAAGTTTCCAAGAACCAAGTGAATGATTTGAGATGTCAAAACACTGCACAGCCTCAAGCTGCTGCATTGACAGTGTACAATAGAGGCAGCCTTAATCAGCCCATCCGCTAAATGTTTCACTGAAATTTAATCCAAATCCAAATGAGCTTTGAGGCTATTTTTTCCTTCCCAGAAAATGTGCCATTATCCCCATGAAACTGGAGGACTCTGGATGGTGTATGTAATCACCACTTTCATGTTTCCTAGTGCATTTTCTGCAGGAACCGTAGTATCAGTATGACAGTTGCATAGTTGTGCAAATTCAACTCCATTTTTAGAGTCGCTGTAAAGAATCCTCATTAACACGGGCCAAAGTAGCCTGAGGCGTAAGAGTGACACATAGCCGATGCTATAACTGAGTCAAGCTCCACAAGCTGGTGGAGAAAATGTTGAGCCTGCAGTCAAAAGGCCTGAAGTGACATCTGCAGAGAACTGAAGGATCGGCCCTTTAGCAGCTCACTTTTCTGCGATGAGTTTGTACAGTACATTGGACCCTTGTAAGGCCCTCCCTGACTGAGACAGACTACCACGCATGTATTATACAAATGCCCGGAGGCAAAACAGTTCAGATCGATCTGAGGTATAAACAAGTCAAGACCAAAGCGTTGATGAAGCAGACATTGATCTGGTCGTCCCACGGGTCTGTGGTACAGCATCCACATCCAGTGTTTCTTAAGTGCTTTTATTTTATTGCCCTGAAATGAATCTGGTGTATCTCTGCATGCTCAGCGGGAAAAAATTCAAATCAAATTTGTAGTTCAGAGAAGTTTCTCCTCACAGCTGAGATACTGCTCGTTATTCTCTCTGATGTGATCACGGACATGCTGAACTTGGTCAGAGCTGTGCAAATGGACCACAGACCTTTTCTAATAACATGTTCTAATGAGACAGATTATATAAATGATTTATTAATGGGTTATAATTTGTAATAAAGTATTCAGCTTTCATGCTTTTAAGAGACTGGAGAGAATATGGATAATGCCACCATCAAATCACCCACAAACTTCAGCTGTATGGCCCACACAGACATATCTGCTTAATAATGCTTCAAACCAAGAAATTAATATATTTCATAACAGAGACTGGAGACTTCTTGGATGGGCTGTTAGTGTAATTGATTGCACAGCAAGACCTTATTTGTCAAAAGAAAATTAAATAAAATAACGCTATGAAAACACTACTCAGAGGTGCTGTTAGAGGATTATAGAGGTTAGGGTTATAGGTTAGGGTAAGAGTTTTTTATAATTAAAGAAAAAAGCGAGAAAAGTAAGAATAACCACATTAAAATTATGAGGGGGAAAAAAGTCAGAAATCTACGGTGGCCCCAAGGGGTCAAATATACTGTAATTTAAGAAGACGCTTGTAAATTAACAATAAAAATTGCTGCAAAAGCACACAAAACACAATGGAAATTGAATAAAAACACAATAGAAAAAAGAAAACATCTGAGGGACCGGAACAAACTTAAGAGAAGCAGAGAATTCTTCAGTGTTGTGAGGGAGAAAAGGGGTAGTGTGTGTTTAAATCGCATAATTCATACAAAACCAGCGCATGTTTGCTATTAGCAGTAAAATGTTAGCTTGTCATTTCTACCGTCTCCACAAAAACACTTCCATTGTGTTTTGTGAGTTTTGCTTTGTTTTGGAGGGTTTTTTATAGATTTTTTTTGTTCTGTTTTATTTGAAGTCAGAATTTTGACTTTCGCCTCAGAATTATAATTTTTTTCATCATTGTGAAAAAAATAAAAACCCAAATTCTGTGATTAAAGTCAGAATTTCTCACTTGAGGAAGTTACTTGGAAACAAAACTCCCTTTTAACAGGAATAAAAATGCAGTAGAAACAGGCTCAGGGAGGGGCAGCCATCTGCCGTGACCAGTTGGGGGTCATTTTAATAATTTCTGTTGGGCGTGTTTCATATTTTCTTTCATCTCTTTCTTTTTTGTTAGCTTTTTTTTTTTTTTTTAATAACTGCTTGCTTGTCATTGTTCTTTCTTTACAGTATCTGCAACTGCATGAGTGAAAAGATGAATCGAGATGTCAGCCATGCAGTTAGCATCTCAAGAAACAGATTAATGATTTTTCCCAGGTTCTCCGCTTTCCTCCCACAGTACAAAGACATGCATGTGAGGTTAACTGGTCAGTCTAAATTGGCCGTAGGTGTGAATATAAGCATTGTCTTTCTCTTTACGTTTGCCCTGTGATGGACCCGTGACCTATGCAAGAATACCCCGCCTCTCATTCTATGCCCAGCTAGGGTTGGCTCTAGCTCCCCGGGATAAAAAGAGATCCATGTAGTCCATGAGTCATGAAGTCTGCAGATAAGATTTTCCCCACATTTCTCACCCTATCAGCTCTTTTTAAATGTGTTCATCTCCTCAGCCTTTCATCTCTGCCTGGTTCAGTGCTGAGAAAGTGTTTGGTTGCATTCAAGCAAAAATTGATTAGTACATTGGTGAAGGAGGGAAGCTGCAGACTAATGATGGGCACTTAACTTTTTGAGACAGCTAGACTGAGTGGAGACTAACGGGGAACAGAAAATGAGTGTGAATGCAGAAATCAATGGACCTGCTACGACCGAGCCTTAATGGAGAGGCTTTAATGCTGTCTGGGGATGTATAGAACAAAATTACAACTCCTACATGTATCTGGTAAATGTTTCAGTGAAAATGGGAAAAAAGCCAAAGTTGTATATTTTACATCTGGAAATAAAAGTTGCAAATTGAATATGAATATTTTTCTATTCATTTTTGTTTAAAAAAAAAAAAAAATCTGCTGTTATGTATTCAAAAGGCACAGAAGTCGCCGGGCAGCCTAGACTGAATAAATCTCTGTCTCAACAGCAGCAGATTGTGCAATAGATCAAGCCACTGTAGGTTTTTTAATCAGCGTTAACTCCATTGCAGTCTGAAACACGCTGAATCACTCGTGTAGCTCCTAAACCGAATTCTCAAAAATGTTTCATTAAGTCATGATTCTTTCAATTTGTTCTGACCCTTTTTGTGCACTCCACTCTCTTAGCCTGCACTCATTTTTAACGTCACAAACCCCAGATGTTTTAGTCTCCACCTCTGGGGTTTACATAACTACAAAGCAACAAGGACCCTGGTTCAGTGGATAAAAGTTAACAACATCCCAGAGGAAAGACGGCATATGAAAAGCAATTAGACAGCCTGTGTGAACCCACATTTAAGCAGCCAATAGTTTGACACATGAGACTCAGCCATTATTGGATTCCTGCGCTGTTGTATCAGTTGCTCCTGAAGATGTCAATAGATGGATTTTCCTCAGTTATTTGCTTTTAAATTGGTCCCGAAGCTGGGGACGCTCTCGTTCACATCATATTTATGGGGACGTGCTAGCCTTTGAAGTTGTTTGTGACTGAGCTGGTCCAAGAGGAAACGCACCACTGCCTACAAGTGTGCAACCACATCAGAAAGAGCAAAATAAGACACTCTGTTGTTTATGTTGTTATCATTTTCATGCTGATGGACAGTTGCATACACTGTGGCTTTAGAAATCCTACTTATGCCCCCTGGGCCTGCAGCTAACTAAGGAGCCCGTGGGTGGAACTGAGCTCACGGAGCTGGGAGGAAGCACATTTTGGGGGATGGGAAGGGGGGGAGGGGGGTCTTTACTCTGTCTCATTAAAATCATATTAGAGCCCCACCTCCCCGTGCACCACCTACTCAGTTGCAGCACCTACTGTGCCTGTCTCATGAAATAGCTCTTTCTACATGAATGCAAAGGCACCACAGGTGAGAGGGAAAGGTTCTAGCAGAAGCAGGAAAACCTCCTATAAATAAGTCAGAGAGAACAATAGTCACTTAGATGACAGTAAAGAGCAGAAGCTGCACAGTGGAACAGAAAACCTGTGGTTGATTAACCCAAGAAGACTTCTCCTGCTTTTTAAGTTGCTTCTTAGCAATGTGCAAACCTCATTCATCATTTTCTGTTTTCTGTATTATTAAACTGAGAAAAAATTATTGAATAGTAATTTAATTGTTAACATATAAGAGATCACAGAATTTGCCGAGAAACTAACGTCAAATATGAGGAGCGATCCCCAAACTAGGTGCAACAGGGGGACAATGAGAACGAATCAGAGGGGGACCATGGAAAATTAAAAAATATATATATTACAAATTAAGCAATGAAAATTAGCATAGAAGACTTTGGACAGTTTTCAGGCTCCTGTGCTGTGTCACATGCACTGGTACAGGTAGAACATAAAAATTACATGACAAGTAGCACTGAAAAAAAAACCCTTTGTTTAACTGAATCTCTGCAAATTAGCTTCTTGAAGGTCAGACATACTTGCACATCAATTGCCCTGGTTAGGATTTTATGTTGTTATTATGTTAGGTTCACTAACGTTCACTCTTATCAGCTAATCACATGGCAGCAACTCAAGGCATGCAGACGAGATCAAAATAACCTGCTGAAGTTCAAACCAAACATCAAAATGGAGAAGAAAGATGAATATCACTTTGAATGCTGCAAGACTGCTGGTGCCAGACGGGCCAGTTTGAGTATTTTAGAAACTGCTGATTCTGGATTTTTCACACACAGCCATCAGTTTACAGAAAATGCATTAAAAAGGCGAAAATATCTTGTGAGCAGCAGGTCTCATGGTGAAAATGCTTTGTTGATGCCAGAGGTAAGAGATGAATGTCAAGACTCCTTTGAGCTAATAGGAAGGCTAAAAAAAACATTACAACCAGAGTATGCAGAAGAGCATCTCTGAACACACAGCATATTGAACCTGCAGCAGCAGGAGACCACAATCGGTGCCACTCTTGTCAGCAAAACTTTTGTATGGGCTGAACAAGAAGATTGGTGTTGCCAGGTCTGATGACTCTCAATTTCTGCTGTGATTTCCAGATGATAGGGTTAGAATAAAAAAAAAACATGACAGCATGGATGTGTTGTAGTACAACCCCAACCTTTTTTGCACCACGGACCAGTTTATGCCCGACAATATTTTCACATGTTGCGGAATAATGCAACAAAATAAAACCAGAAAAAAGAAGATTTATTTATAAGACACGGGAAAAGACCCAGGGAAACCAAGTTAACGATAAAAACAATTAAAAAAATAATGTTAAAAACCCTGAGAACCATCAATTTCACACCCGAGCCTCAACTCTCGCAGCCCAGAGCAAACAACTCGCGGACCGACACCGGTCCGTGGCCCGGGGGTTGGGTACCGCTGTTGTGGTATAATGATGTGGCTATATTTTCTTTCTTAGCATTGTTTAAATGTCACAGCTTACCTGAGTATTGTCCGTGACTATGCCCGTCCTTTTATGACCACAGTGTTGTGATGACCGTCTTCTGATTGCTGCTTCCACCACAATAACTCGCTGTGTCATTATCTCAAACTGGTTTCTTGAACATGGCATTGAGCCACTGTAATCAAATGACACAGTCAGCAGACATCAATCCAGTTGAGCATTTTACCCTCAGCAGTACAAGACTGATGGGGCATTGTCATCACCCCGCCAGGTGGGCGGCCAGGCAAGTGGCGTGCACACCTACGTTTGGGAATGCGATAACTCGAGGAAGAGGAGAGGTAGGCGTTTAAAATCAATAGCATAAGTGTATCTACTAAAAATATTGGACGAGTTCGAGTCTGACCTCAAGGTCAGAGGTCATGTTTTCTGAAAATCTTGTGAATGCGATAACTGGAGAACGAGGCGATGTAGGACTTTGAAATTTATACCATGCATGTATCTACTAGGAGGCTGCAGTGTAGCGCTGGCAGCTGCCAGTATTTTTAGGATGTGATGGAACAGGAGATTCACTTTGTGGATGTCCCCTATAATACATAACCCAAAAATACGGTTTTCATTCTCGTATGAAAACTGTTCTAGGTCTTTTAATCTGTTAATTATTAGAGGTTTAGGTGTACCTGGTGCTTGCAATTCAATAACCTTTTGAAGGGAGCCATTCAAAAATGAGAGAATGAAGGGGTGAATACGTTTGCTTCAGCAGATCAGATTTAGAACAGGAGAGACGGTGAGGCTGTGAACAAAACAAACCGAAGAGGCCAAGAAAATAGAAAAGAGCAAGAAAGTGAGAGGCAGTGAGCAGGAGTGAGGATATGAGGGAGGGAGAGATGAATTATAGCCTACTCCTCAAATCAATAATCTTGCGAATCGCAGCCCCGGTGTGCTACAGATCTTCTTCTTTCCCTTAACCGAGCAGAGAGGGTGACAGATGTAAAGAGCACAGCCTGCCAATTTATGAGGCTCCCAGACAGACCAGAGAGCAGAGAGAGATGTAGGGATAATCCTTTACTGCGCCTGAGGAGGCAGAGGGGCGAGGAAAAGCAAACAGGACTAAGACAAAAACAGAATGAACCTCTGGTCGCTCAAACAGAGCGTTTTTCTGCTGTTTGTTGATTTTCTTTAACTAATTCTCCATTTGTTTGGCATATCTGTTTCCTCTGACTTCTTCAAAAAAAACAGTGTTCTGCAGCAGGCTCTGTCTACACACTCCTGTACCGCCCTAACATGTATGTTTCCTCCTTTTAGCTCAGCTATCCATATTCAACCAAGTTCTTTTATAGAGCAAATGTTTTGCTGAGCAATTCCATGACAGATCTGGAAGTCTGATAGTTACCGATAGTAGTATTTCACCTTTCACTGTGTTCCTGCTAAATGGAGAGATTCCGTAGTATCCATTCTGTTGTGGCGGGTGTGGTTTGTGGTGACCTGCAGTGGAGACTGACACCTGAGTTTGTTGTTGTTGTGCCGTATGTGTGGCTGGCAGCTGGGAAGCTGCAGCCAGAGTTAAAAGAGCAGCAACCCGGAATAGTGTTACAAAGTGCAAATATGTGGTCGGGTGCGTCCTTACTGCCACAAACTTGTTCTTATAAATGATGCTGTACTTCCTCTTATTCTTATAACATGCAGATTGCATGGGGTCCTAAATCAGGAGATGTAAACACAGAGGGTGCAAGGTGCAAACCACTGGTTACAGTCAAGAACAAGAATGCCAGATTCGACTGCCAGAAAAAAACCTAATAGAGCCTGCACATATATTTGGATGAAACCAAGATGAACTGATGCATACTGCAAACATGTGGAGGTAATGTTGGGCATGTGTGACTGCCAGTGGAACTGGGTCACTAGTTTTTATGGATGATGTAAGTGCTGAGAGAAGAAGCAGTGCTGCAAAACCGATCAGATGGCACTTCCCAGCGCACAGGGATAATGACCCAAAGCAAAGTGCAAAAAAAACCAAGAGTTTCTCAATTCAAAGAAATTGGATATTCTTCAGTGGCCAAGTCTGTAAACTGATCTCAACCTAGTGGGGCAGGTTTTTAAAAAACTGAAGACAAAACTAAAGAAACCCACAAACAAGCAGGAGGAAACCGCGTTTGGTAACATCCACGGGTTCTACACTCCAGGGAGTCAAAGGCATTTCCTCCAACTATCAAAAACATATATTATATATTTAAAATTGTGTTTGTTTGTCCAGTTACTTTGGATAAACATTCTTGAAATGTTAACATTTATAAAAAAAGATTGTAAACAGTTAATGCGAGGCTTTTGTAAAACCCCTTAAATTAAAGCTGAATGTCGGCACTTCAATCACATCTTGACTGCTCTGGTCCAACGTGGCAATCTACAGAAGCAAAACCACAAGAATTGAGTCTTTGTCCAAAAAGTTATGGACCTATCTGCGTAGGAGTTTCCTTTCAGATGGTTTCACCCTAACATCTGTTATCCACAGTTTGACTGACATAGATGGTGACGTGTTGCTTTTATCACTTGTGTGTCTTGCCTTTTCGAGACTGTTTGTACGTGCATCATCGACTCTTTTATCCTCCTGTCTGTTCTACACAATATCCTAACAGCCATTTATCAAATCCTGACAGGGAAAAGTTCAGGGAAGTACATGTATTTGCCTTCTTGCTGACAGTTTGTGGAGAGGAATCATGCATCTCTCAAGTGTATACATTAAATTTAAAGCTAACGCCAGTTTCTGGCTAAATTAACTTAATAGGGAGTCAGTCCAATGGTAATCATCGCCTCTAACGCCCAACTTTACACTGTCTGTATTCTTATAAAGCGTACTGCAAAATGTGGCGCATCCTAATGCTCCTGGCATAAAGACTCAACTGCGAATACTCTCATCTCTAAACTGCATTCATCTCAACTCCAGTGGCTTATTAACCTGTCACTCACAATATTTCAAACACAAGTGGCCCGATTTTCTTTTTTCGAACCCCCAAAAAACCCAAACTTTCCACTGAATCCCTGTTTTCAAAATAATCCGTGTCCCAGGAGTGACGCTACAGTCCCAGATCATAGCAAGGAGACTCATTTGTCAGGGTAACATGTTTACTTTTGCTTTGTTCGCTCGGTTTGTTTAATCACAAATATTTTAATTTTCTTGTCTCTGTGGGGTTTATTTTATGGATTTTTTATTTACTAGTAGAACTGGAGGTGACACAGAGGTGAAAAAAACAGATGACACTCAAAGCTGAAAACACCTGGCGCCTTTCTACGCCACACATTCAGCACCGGAGACAAAATTTGTTGTTTGAGAGCCTCGGGACGAAACATAAATGCAAATTCTCTTCTGCGTGTTATTGTGGGCTGAACTCAGCCTAATGCTGTTTCTTTTTTTGCAGTCTTTTTTGCAGCAGTGGAACATTTAGAGTCTACATTATGGAGCCCTTAAATCAATAATGTCTGTATCAATAAGTAACACCTACTTGTGTTTGCATAACTAAGCATTTTCTTGCACATTTAATGTCTGCAGCAAATCACCATTTTGTACCTCGGAGACCAAACTTTTGAACATCGTGATAATGATTTGTTTTTCTTTTAAACAGCCTGAAGACCACGCTGAAAAAGAAGCTTTCGGGAGACGTTGTCAACCTGTCGGGAATCCCGCTCTCCGGCCGGGATGTCCACCGCGTGGCCTTCTACCTTCAGAGCAGCAGTGACATGGTGTCCGCTGTAGACCTGAGCTTCACTGAACTGCAGGACGACAGCTTACGCATGCTGCTGCCCTACCTCAGCTGCTTGCCGAAACTCACCATACTTGCTGTTAATGGCAACCGTCTGACAGCGGCCATCCTGAAAGACCTGACAGATGTAATGAAGGAGCCCAAGAAGTTCCCCACGCTGGCCTGGATTGACATGGGGAACAATGTGGATATCTTCACCATCCCGCAGCCGCTGCTCGTGGCGCTGCGGCGCCGCTTCGGTTTACGCAGCAGCCTCCCCACCATCTACGAGTACAGTGAGGCGCAGGCTTTCGGTAGCTATAACCCGAACATGGAGACCTCTGTGGAGGAGCCTAGTCTGTACGAGGAGGGAGATATAGTAGAAGATGATAGAGAGGAGGAGGAGGAGGAGGACAGACTGGAGCTTCAAGCCTGGGGCTTTGGAGAAGAAAGCATGTCAAAAAATGTGCCGGTGCACTTCTGTGGGAGGTGATCGCCCAGAGCTGCTTTCTTTTTGACTGGCAGCCTTGCATATCCCTCTGTATCACCTTGCTCCTCCTGCGTTAGCCGATGTCAGTGTGGTAGAAGATGCTTACAGTGACCCACACGTTTCTGAAAATAACTTTAAAATAAGTAAATGTGCTGTGTGTCCCTCTGGATGCTCTGACTACTGAAATTAAATGTGAGAATATGTTTGTGGACTGATTTATCCTTCATTTATCCAGGGGAGTCTGAACTGATCCAGCTTCCAGTGCTTCATCTTACTGAAGTTGTGTGCTTGTCCCACTTGGAAGCTGGAGCAGCTGTGGATTAAGTGCCTTCCACGAGGGCACATCAGCAGTAGCTGCTGAGGAAGAGGGGAGTGTTATTAATTCACTTTCTCTAAGCACATCCTTTCTTTTTTCCATTCCTTGCCTGAATATGTCAGGGTCTGATATATATGTAAGTAACTATATATCCTGCATAGGAAACACTTAAGAAACAGGAACATTTAACTTACTTAGAGAAGAAAGAGTATGGAAAGTATAAGCAACAAGTTGACTGTAATGAGTCGTTCATCAGCACTCCTGATCCAAGACTGTACACTGGGTAATTATTCACTAGAGCCAGCTGGAGGCACTATATTAGTGATTCGTTCATAGTTATCCATAAAGTGAGGGGTTTGATTGAAACATAAAGTGATAGAGTAGTCATGAGGAACTGCTGAGGCCACACAGACAGAGTAACAAATGTTAAATATTAATTAGATTTTTAGTAATGAATAAGCAGTTATTGTTTTGGGTTGATGAATATTTGGATCAGAGTTGATGAATTTATGTATGATTATGAACCAGTCCTCCTCTCCCTCCTCCATCCCACCCAATCCTTAACATCCTGTCATACCAACCCTCTGCAATTACTCCTTCACTACATCTTTGAATCTCTTTTGTGGTTTTCCTCTTTTCCTCCTCCCTAGCAGCTCCATCATTAGCATCCTTTGTCCATTATCTCCACTATCCCTCCTCTGCACATGTCCAAACCATCTCAGTATTGCCTCTCTAACTTTGTCTCCAAACTATGAGTACCACCATCTCCAAGTCATACACCACCGCAGGTTCCTGTAAACTTTCCTTTTGACTCTCGCTGCTATCCTTCTGGCACTCATCATCTCCAGCCTGCCTGCACTCTCTTCTTCACATCTCTTGTGCACTACCTCTCTCTTTGGATGGTTACCCCCAGGTGTTTCACCTAATGACACACTAATATCGTATTTTCCAGCTGGTTCTGTAGGAAGTAATTGTCAGAAGTTCGGGTGGGAGAGCACTGATGAACGACTGATTACATATCGGTTCATTCCTGAGTCATTCCTCTCTTGTTCTAACTAAGCAAGTTTTTTTCTGCCCTTTATTGTAAAATCTTAGAGCTTTTTTGTGATATGTATGTTTTATCTGGAAATAAATTAAAGTAATTCTGTTTTCATTAAATATGATTTCAGTTTTGCTACAGCTGGGACTCTGCATTTCTTCAGGAGTTATTTTTTTTAATCGATCAGTTATGATAAGCTAAAGCATACTGAATGATGCTTCAAGTCCGTGCCGATGTGCCGACAGAAGCCCTGATGCACGCATGGACACATGCTGGCAGGAGCACACAGAGTTTGTGAGCTGCTGATGAACTGGTTACTGCCTCTATCAGGGCTCGTTATGCCCCTTCAGTCAGAGACGGTGTACAGAGGATCTATTTTTTTTCTCAGCAAATAGGACCGTAGCCCCAGATCATTTCGTCCAATGGCGATCATCGAATGATTCCGTTTATGAATCAGACAACAAGAAACGAGAAGGAAACTGCCTATTTTGAAGATGTTCTCACAGTTTTGTAGACTACAAGCAGTTCTGCTTTTTCTTTCCCTTTCTGCTGTTACGCTCCCACGGACAGATCAGATTTTGTTGTGGCATGAGTTTTGTTTGTTTGTTTTTATATATATGGGTGGCTGCCACCCTTTTGTATTGGTTTTAACAAGTGGGCATGACTGTTTACTGTAACACAGCATTTAACCCGCAGACAGATAGCATCTATGTGTGCACTACATTTCCAAATACATTTCAAATTCTTTTGAATGGGGAGCTTGATGATTTCTTTTAAAAAAAAACCTGCTGTCTGTGAATACAGCTCACACTTTATCCTACCAGTATTAATGTGGTCTGTTCTCTTTCAGTGCTGTTATTCATGAAATTCAGAGTATTTGTGTTTACAGGGGGACATTAATGAAATGGATCCTTGGCTTTTGTGTGTCTGTGAGATGGTAATTAGACTGTGTGCATGAGTGTGTTTTGAACATGCAGAGTAAATTACTACCTTTGATCGCAGAAATGAAATGTTTGCTCATTTGCGCAACTCCGTCCCTGAATTCGCAATCTTTCCTGTTTTTATTGCTAATATAAAAATAAACGAGTGACTCAGCTGCATAGCAGAAATGAAAATCTGTCCACATTCTCGATTTGATAGATAAGACGTTGACCTTCCTGGAAATTCACTGCGGTAAAGTCGTTTGAAAGTTTACTCAAATTTGACTTTGGCTCGCGAGCCTGCTGTTCCTTCAGAAGTAAACACAGTTTGAATAACATTTCCCTTCTGTGGACTTGTTTCTCGCTAAAGTGAGAAATAATTCTGTTTGGTGAAGCATCTGGATCGCTCTGCTTACATAGTTTGTCTCCTTAAGAAGAAGGAGAGCGATCGCCCTTATTTACTCTGATACTAGTCATTCCTTTACCGTGTACCCACATCCATCCACGCTGACTTTGTCAAGCTGCAGTTTTGACAGCTCGCTTGTCTAGTTTAGAACAGGGGTGGAAAATCAAAACAGGGCACTCATGGGAGCGTGTGACCAGTATAATCACTGGTTCGTTAACACAAAGGACCGGTTTCACACCATAAACATTCATTCGTTACTCTGTAGAAACACTAAACAGTCTCTCTTTGTTTTAAGCCTGCCATGGGAAAACATACCCACATTTCTGTTTTTCAGGTTTTACCGGTGCTTTATACTCTGTCAGTCTTATAACTGGGAAATTTACTCATCTGACTGGAAAGATGTGTGTCAGATCTATGGGGGCATAAGGTATATTTGATGTTTGTATTTTTATGACATGCACGTATATATATATGCTTTAAAGAGCTATATTCCTCCCACCACAAGTTGCACTTAAGTCACTCTGCCTGGAAAGCACATGCGTACTCTCATTCATCAGGAATACTTTAAACATTTTCAAGGGGCTCCAATTTCAGCAGCTGGTTTCCATGTTTCATGTTCTTAGTGCTGCGTAGAGATGAGAACGGTTCCTTGTACGGGCCTGTCAGAGGCACCACCATATCAACATCCTGATGGCTAGTTGTGGCTCTGCTTGCAAGGCATTTTTATGTTTGCAGGAGCAGAGCCTGAGGCTGTCCATCTGTGATTCCTGTCTGTCCCTCTAAAGGAAACACGGGAGTGTCAGATAACAGAGGATGTTGTTCTGGTTTGTAGAGGACGCCGAAACACTATGCAGACATTTACAGAAAGAAAGAATGTATACTTTATTGATCCCCGCGGGGAAATTCCTCTCTGCATTTAACCCATTCACTCAGTGAGGCAGTGGGCAGCCATTGGGCACCCGGGGAGCAGTGTGTAGGGATGGTACCTTGCTCAGGAGTACCTCAGGGTAGCTGTTCAGGGGAATCGAACCCCTGACCTTCCGATCATGGGGCCACACTCCTGTCTCATCGGTCCACTTTTAGCTTTGATGGCAGCGCACATTTGTCATGATGTCGCATCGGTAAGATTATGCAGTGTCACATTTATTTCTGTCCAGAAATTGCATTATGTTTTCACCAAGTGTAAAATCTTCTCCAGAACAATCCCCAAAATTCTGAATCGGGTCAAAATGCAAACTCTGTGGTGGCCAATGCATGTGTAAAAATGATGTCTCTCACACATTTTGAGCCAGATGAAACCCAACATTGTCATATATGGCATCTGGAAGAAGAAAAACCCCTGATGGAAAAACCTGGTTATTCGGTATGTTCAGGTACATGGTTGGCCTCATTTTTGGGCACCTGGTGTTACTAAACCTAGACCAACAGTCCACTCCAAGCCTCTATTTGTTTAGTTCAAATCCAGTGGGAACACTTTTTTAGCCAAGAAGTATATATAAACATGTATTCTTCCTCTTTCTCTTTCTCTTAGTTTGACGTCATAGGTAAATGTCACAGACATTTTCTACAGAATTTGGAAAGCAGAAGACATCAAAGACTTCCCATTCATCTAAACCGAGGGTAATTCCTCAACAGGTTTTACTATCAATCTGAAGTTCCCTTAAACAAGAGAAATCCACCAGTAAAGCTTTTATGGATTACCTTTGAATTATCAACCATTACATCGTCCACCTAGTATGTGAGCAGCGGGAATAAAATGCTGCTTTCGTGTCAGTCCAGGAATCATTTATCACCAAGTTTTAAAATGGAGCTTTTGAATGTACGCCACTGGCATGTGCTGTAGCCCCCTGCTGAACATGATGTACATGTGATAAGGCAACGTGAGAACATAGCTGCAGTTTTATCATCTCAAAGTGTTTGCACATATTTTGGGATAGATTGCACTCCAGGGTTTTCTGAACCAACAGTCCAGTTCATTACTCATTGTTCTGGGTCTTCTCAGGCATGAAATGCATATTAGCAGGTTAGCAAACACACTGCATTACAGTCATGTTTCATGTTGGCAGCAAAGGGAGTTTATTCATTCACTCAACTTTCAAAACAGGGAGTGCTGGATTTTCTCTGGAGCTGAAAGTAACAATAAAACATTTTAAAAGACGTCATAGCTACAGTGTAAAAATCTGTTCGTTTGTGATAAATTATTATTGAGTACAAATAAAAAGTGAAATAAAGTAAAATAAAAATGATTTTCTTCTATTAATTGCATGAGCTAGAGTATAAGTATAGCACAATTGTATTTCAGTAGATTTGCTCCATTCAAAATATTGTGACTAAAACTGCTTTTTCTGTGTAATAAAAATACAGTACACCAAATACTTGAACATTTGTTTAACTTCTCCTGAGATGTGCATGAACCCAAGCCTTTAGTGAGCAGTGGATTGCTCTTTTCTTGGAAAGCATACATGCTCCATCTAGTGGCGTTTGTTGGCTGCACAGAGCCAGCTCCGGATGTCAGCTGAAAGAAGAGCTTGTTAGTGCAAGCGGTAGTTCAGAGTTTATTCCATTCATCCATGCATTTCTGATCTCACACACATGGCTTATTTCTTCCCTACCTCAACAAAAAGCGATGGGGGGACTGATCAGTCATTCCCATAGTATGCTTTGTTTCACAATTCTGGAGACTGATAGCTTCTGGACTCTCTCCCAGAGTTTGTAGTCCTTGAGTTTGAACTTGTCATCTGGTTCTCATCCAAAGTTAGTTTCTACAGACAAAAGAACACAAACCACCTCCAGAAATGCGGGGGTTCCAAAAACACTGCTTCGAAAGTGGTCTTTGCTTTGGTCTTCCTCATTTGTGGCAGTCAAAGAATACAATTTATTTCTCACGGGAAAGCACCTTGTCCACTAATGTTGATTTCCTATCAGCGACAAGGTCTTCTTTTATAATTTGCATAACTAGCAGCGTAAATCAGTTACTAAATTTGTTCAGATTTGAGTGCAGCTGTGTTAGTAAAAGGCAAATGAGGGGCATGCTAAGAGGAAAAGAAGACAGTGTCCAGTGTGTGGGATGAAACATTAAGGTGAGAGCTTATTAATCAGTGACAGTCTTAAAAAGTCGGTTAAGGGAAAGCACCGAAGATAATTTGGCTACAGCCTGTGAAATCTGAAGATGTGCTGCTTCTCCTTATTTGGATCTGATAGACCTGAAGATTTATTTCCCTTTCACTCAGAGGTGAGCTTTGCTTTTTGTCACTTTGATATTTTTAAGCTAATTCACTTAAAAAGGATTTTTTAAAACCCACCATGCAACACTAAACTACTGATATGCATCATCCATGTACCTGAATGACATACAGGAGTGGAAACATGCTAGTTTAGTACTCCTGTGTCCAGTGTGCCATTAAGTTACAAATGGAGTGTGTCCAGATCTGCTGATGTTTATCAAGTACTTAAGATGGGTTGAACAATACACGGCTCAAAAACAATCTCCAAACTTTTCCTCTTCAAGCAGTTTCCCAGACAATCTGAGCACAAAGAGAAGCAGGTAAGTTAAGGTATATGAGCCAGGCTTCACTAAGTGCGGTGATTACAACAATTCCAATCGCTTCCTTAAGAAGAGGAAGTCAACAGCCTCAGGTGCATGATAACCCACAGGTGCAGGGAAAGCCAGAAGGCGGGAACACAAAACACCAAAACCAGCACACCCGATGGTTACTGTACTTTACAATGTATCACTTTAATCTAATAATGAATTTGTGTAAAGTTGGAGACTGTAAAGTAATGAAAAGTTATGCCTTGCACAGTAAAGTCATGGTCCTGGGTCACTTTGACCCAGCGCCCTTGGTTTTCTGAGTGCAACTGACACCCTCGTCTCGACGAGAAGCCTGGGTTCGGGAGAGCCCACTGAAGACATCCACCTTTTTGGAACCATGATAACAGGGTTCTTGCTGGTCGGTGCTGGCTTGTCCCTGGCTTATCGAAGAATAAAGAAAGCGGAAACGGCTGTTCAAATCCCCACAAGGCTGCCCACTATGTTGATTGGAACGATGGAGCGAGCCGTGGCTTCTCAGAATGGGCGCATTAGACGCAGCACGGATGACATCTTGGAGAAGCTTGCAGCTGCGTTGAGTGCTTAGACTCTGACAACGTCTTGGAGAGGCTCACGGCTGTCGTGAACACTCGTGTTCTATGAGCAAACTGGATAACATCTTGGTGTAGCTGGATAACATCGTGGAGAGGCTCACGGCTCTCCAACGGGAATGGTGAGGAACCAGTGATGGACGTTAGATCGACTGTAAAATTGACATGCAGTTTTTCGCATATGCGGCTACCATATCGGCACCAGCTGCGGTCTCGAGGCTGGAGCTGAGCATAACAAACAACTTCTCCCCTGATGACAAACTGTGTTTGGACTCTTCGTTCCAAACGCCCTTGTATGCTTATCTCCAAGGCCGAGTCGGACGGCGGGTCTGGCCCAGCGCTGGATGAATAGTTGCAGGGCAGGATGGCTGTGTCTGGATCGGCTTACTTCTCACCCCTTACCCACCCCTGTTGCTTGTCACGTGCTTCATGATGTTGTGATGTGGACATTTATGTGCCCTTTGCGCAGAGGAGGGTTTTTTTTGTTTTCTGTTCTCATGCTGTCCCCCCATAGGAGCCCAGCATGAGTAGAGGTCTCTTTTTTCCCCTCCTGGACTTGCCCATTGTATTGTACATTTCAGTGTTTTTCCATGGTACTACCGGTCT
>NW_005187464.1:1249118-1257183 GCF_000239375.1 Pundamilia nyererei | reverse complement strand
GTATATCTGTGAGTTCCCGTGCCTCGTTTCTCCTCCTTGTGTTTTATTCCATGTTTTCCCCAGCCCGTTATGTCTGTGCTCTTCCCGTGTTCTCTCTCCCTCCAGTCTGCTTCTCTGTGTACTTCCTGTTTTACTTTGATAGTCTCCCGTCAGTATACGTCATGTTGTGTTTGCTCCTGCCCTGTCTCGTTATGATTTGAGCCCTCACACTAGCAGATTTTAGTACATTACTGTTTTGCATAAAAACATTTAATTTGATGATGTTATCAGGATATCTAGAGAAAACAAGCTGATGCTATGATTTTCAAAGTCATCCTTTATTTCATTTTTAGGTTGTTATAGCAGATAAATCTCACTTAAAGCACAAATTTAGAGAGGTGTCAAAGAGAGAGTCTGTAACTCTAATTGCAGAAGAGCGTAACAGTTGAACAATTACTTTTAACTAATAAAAAAGCAACCACATGAACTGATTACCACACATCTTCTGTCAGTTACAAGCTAACTGTAACAATGTAAGCCAGGATCCATCTGTGGTCACCACATCAAAGACTTTATATAAAATCTGTCCTGTTGCACAAGAGTATGCTCTTCCTGTAAAACTCTAGAGTGTACCTCTAGAGTTTTACAAAATAATTTAACAAACGATTTGTTTAATAGCCAAAAATGAAAGCACACAAAAGGAAACAGGGTCACAAACAATAAAGCGGAACATCACAAAAGGGACCATAAAAAGCAAAGAACTTAACAGCCAGACAAAGATTCGGAAACACATAGGACTACAAATATATAAATATATATCTCAGGGCACTGAGACAGAATGAGGGAGGGGCAAAAAAATCACAAAAGGAAGGAAAGGAACAGAAAATAAAACTGTGTGACACAACACAGAACAGACATTGGATGTAAAACAGGATATAACTCCCAGAAAAATAACACTGAGACGTGGGAACCGCACTACACTAGAGGACAGAGAGAGGTCAAAGCAATTTAGACATGACCAGATCAGAAGGAGGAAACACAGATGGAAATAAATTAAAACAAGCGATCGTACACAAAGAGAAGAATTCAAACGCTTTAACATCACTGGAACAAAAGAGCCTTTGTTCGTGGTGGCTCTATCAGATCAGAACTTGAACAACTAGAAGCAGCAACCACCAAAAAGTAGTTTAAAGATACGTCGAACATGCTGGATTATATGTCTACCTCTACTTGGTTGCATGTTTTTAACATGAAAGAAAAAAGTAGAACTCTTCCATCCTGCAGTGCAGCCACACAGTGCAAAAAATATTCAGGTCGAATCTAAAACTCTAAAGTGTGTCACTGCTGGCCTGAAGGGATCCACAAATTTATTTTAATGTGGCTACGTGAAATAAAATCACCATAAGGTCACTGTTTGATGTACTACTGTGGATGACAGTGAATTTAAAGAGAGTCGGCACTGTACTCACTTCACACACAACAATGCGTCTTGTGTAGTTACCTCAGATGCACTTTCTCTCTCCTGCACCACTGCTGCAGCAGCTGCGCGTATTTCAAAGACGCATATTTTCTGTAGGATTTCGTAATATTACACACTAAGAACATCGGGAGCATCCTTCATGCCTGCGGCTTCCTCGTGTCTGAACGATCATAACTCACTGAAGGCTATCTGCTGCCCCCTGCGGACTTTCAGCAGGTACTATCTATGTGAAGAAAGAAAACCCCTCTAATCTTCTTACTGCAGACGATATCCTTGTGCGCACACAGACGCACACGCGCGCACACACAGAGAGGGGCTAAATGTGCCTGTAAATAAGACTGTAAACGCATTTAGTTTTGGTACAAACAGACAGAAATAACACAGCGTGTGCTGGTGCGGAAGATAAGCTTAGTTATCACCTCTTCCTGCAGATACGACCCCTTCAAGCTGATGTGTTATATTTTGCGATTTCAAGGAGTTTTCATTGTGAAAGGCACCAAATTTGTGTGAGGGCTGTTAAAGCTGACCACCTTATTATAATGCTTATTGCTGCTAAGTCACCAGAATAAACCAACGCTGAGGAGAAATAAAATAGCGTGATTCGTCTGGCACGCTCAGATGCGTCCTTACGCACAGGCGTGAACGCCTACTCCGGTGATGTGTCGGGGCGGATTGGCTGCTAAAGATACCAGCGCCCGTGTGCTCTTTGTGATTGGCTGTGGCTGTCTTGGCCATTACGTTATGCTTACTCCATACACACTGGTAGCCGGAGAGAGGGAAGACGTAATGGTTTGATTCCGTGTGCACTTGCAATGGTCGTCGTTCTGACATTACTCGGCAAATTCCTCAGACGAGAGGTGCAATGAAGGTATGTGCCTGTTTCTGCAGCTCGATTGTGATTTGGATTGTTAACGAGGCTCATGCGGTGCCGTGATGTGCAGGGGGTGCTGCATCGAGAAGCAGGGAATATCCCCATCCTAATGCCAGTTAATTTCATTTGTGTGCAGTTGTATCAACAGGCTTGAACGCTGCAGACACTCTTTAATTTTTAACTTGCCATCACATTTCATTACTCGCCGCTGTCATTCCAGCGCCTGACAGTCTGGGGTTTGCATTATTTTCCTGTCGAGGGTGCAAGCCTGGAAACGCTTTCCCCACGTCTCCAGCCGTCCTGATAAACACTGGGTACAGTGTGTAGCCTTTTAATGAGCCTGCTTTGACCCCAGAGTGCTAGTTCAGTGGCCAGAGCGACATCCATTCATCGTCAGGCTTTAATCCGCTCTAACGAGATAGAGACACTGCGGCCGGTGAGTGAGAGAGCGTGGGGATGTTCGGGAGACGTCTCGGGATACCGAGAGGGTCACCTCTCAGGTCCAAGCTGTGTCAGGCTGTGCAGGAGTCTCCTTCCTCTCAGTGTGCGCTTGTGTATATGCGTGTGTTTGTTTGTGTGCGCCTGTGCTGTAGCAGCTACAGGCTGCAGCATAGGAAGGAAAGGTGATGAAGCTGTCTGGCAGCTTAGGACAGATAATGATGAAGACTACAGCGATGATGTCATTGGTCCTCTGGTGGTGGCAGGTTTCTGGTGGAAGTCGGTGTGAAAGGTGAAGTGAAACAGCAGCAGCATCAAGGAACGTGAGTGTACACAGTACGAAAACTGTGCTGCTGTCGGTGGCAGTTGACACTTAGTCATCTGTTACAGTTAAAGCTGACTGGATGATTTTTTTTAAAAGCTCATCGCATGCATCAGTGATTACCTTAAAAGGGAAATGTCCCCCTTTTTATAAATAAAGCCTCTCTTAATTCCAGAGGTGCAAAATAACCAAATACATAGTTTTTTAACTCCTCACTAAAGCACTGCTTTGGATTGGTGTGTCTCTTTTTTTCTGTGAAATCCTTTTCCTATGATTCATAGTGAAATGATATGTTCTTTGTGCCAGGTCAGGCTGTTTCTTTAGTCACCCCGAAGTGGCCCAACACACAGCAAACTTATGGAAGCATCATCGGCACTGAAATGCTGCAGGGATTTCAGCAGATGGAACATTTTCTGAAACATGCCACTGAAACATTTAAACAGAAGGGCGTTTTAGCTTCTTGCGTGGTTTGTGTGTATGGTCACATTTTCTCACTTTGCAGCATTTCTTGTAAATGTTGAACATGTGTTGGCCCATCACCCCGTCGTCTGTTTTCCTGCACGTTTTAGGCTGCAGTGTGTTGAGGAGGGGTTTTTTTTTTGTTTTTTTTTAAATATTATTTAGGTTTTGCCGGCCAAATTTTTACAGTCAAGTCTCTAAAGATTGCTGGATTGTTATAATATTTGATGTTTATTTGTGTTATGTAGGTTTTCTTTCACTAATCCCCCTTTTTTTCTTGTTTTGGAGCTATGCTGCTCTTCTGTTTAGCTTTGGATTCATCAGTGTTATTGTAGCTTCTCATTTGGCTCTTAGTGGGTAAAAAGGGAAATATTTTTTCTATAGTTGCAATTAGTGGTGATGCACCCATCTTGAACTTGTGAGCCAATTCTGATGCTTAAAATAACCATTTGGCTGATTACCAAAGAAGTTGTTTGTTTTTGCAGTTTTCCTCCTGTGTGCTAAGAAAACAAGGGAATAAAACTCCCATCATATCACTATATTCAAACATTAAACAGGCGCAAAATTTATGTGGCACAGCAGAAAAGACATTTTGGCCAGAGTCATCAGTAAATGTCATCCCATTTGCTGGCAGGTTGATGGCAGCGAACGGGGACGATATTGATGTTTGGCTGATATATCGGTGCATTTGTAGCTCTTAATGGTTGCTTTTAACTAACTTGATTTTATGTGCAAGGCCCGTCCTCGTAAAATAGAAGCTTTTTTGGAGAATAAGTGAGCTGGGGTTCAGGTTGAAATCACAGAGGACGTGATTTTTGACTGAAAGGCTGTTCTGATAATCTTTTTTTTTTTTTTTTTTTTTGCAGATTCAACTAAGACCTTTTTTTCTTTTTTAATGCCTCCCTTCCTCCCCCTCTCCTGTTTATCGCAATATTGTGGCAGATAAGAAAACAGACGGCTTAACTCTGTGAAGTTAATTTTCCCGAGGCACATCATCACTCGCTGTGTCCCGGGAAAGCAAAATGGATGTGACGTTTTATTGACTAATCTGGTTTAAATTGAAAAGCAGCTTTTCTGCCCCTGTGGACGGGACGGCGCTGGGTTGTGTAAGCATGCATCTCAAAACGGGAAAGACTGCTGTACAGTCTGTGCTGCCAGTGCCATTTTATTCAGAGTTAAACCTCTGACTTAAGTGGTTGGCTTTTTCTTTTTTTTTTCTTTATTTTGCATTTAAAAATTCTCGTTTTCACGGCCATCTCGAAGCCCATACTGGGCATGGTGGGAGTAAATAGTCACAAATCCCCGCTTCCAGTGTATCACACTTTGTTCCAAATGGGACTAAACTGACTGAAGCTATAAAGAATCAAAGGGGTGCACGAGATTCCTGGTGATATTTCATGACAGTTTTTATATTGCAGGACTGCAGGACTCGGCATCTGTTTCCAGGGCTAAATCCAGCCAAGTCGTCCTTTGCCTTCAGAATAGACTTTGTCAATTTCACATTTTGCACGCACAAATCCAACTTTGCCTGTAGCAGTTTGATTTGCACATGCATATTTCTCCAGACTTTGACATCTGCATCCTCCAGCAGACATCACTGACTGTATTTGTGTCATAATTTAAATGGAAAACTATCACATTTAGCTCCATCATCTTCAGACAAATGTCTAAAGGCGTTAAATCAATTAGTTATTTTTTTTCTGAAACCATTATCTCCGGTATAAACAGGCAGCCAGCTGAATTCACTTTTCACAGTGTGAGTGACATTTGCAGTTGATACAAGAGGGGGGGAAACTGAGAGAGATTCAGGAGAGAGAAAGGAAATGAAAAGGCGGGAGAGAGGTGGTGGATGGTGGAAGATTAGCATTGAAGGCCCCTTCAATAAAATGTATGACAGTGCACAGTTTTCTCTCAAAAGTCCTCATAATAGTCTCTGGTTGGTCCACATGTGCGTGCAGACTTGCAGAAGTCAGCCCCAGGTGTCATTTGTATCATTTAGACAGATGTAGCCAGAGTACTTTGGGTTTTGTTTTTTTTGTTTAGATTTCACTCCTTTAACAGAAGAATAATATCCACTTTTACAGATTTCCCTCTGTTTATCAAAGCCTTATGCTTACATTACCACAAACATCATTCAGAGGTTCACATTGAGTACTGCTACAAGAAGCCAAGACCCAGCCGATGACTTAATTCAACAATGCAACGTGCGTCAGTGCTTTCCGAGTCCTGCAAACACTTAAAATACATCTTAAGTTTTGCAGTTGTGTTTCTTGCAAGGGGGGAAAGGTAAAGGAAGAGGGATGGGGACGTGACATCAACAAAGGTCACCATCGATAATCAAATTATGCTATCGGGGCACTGCAATGCACCAGTAAAGCACTCCCATTTAAAGTATTTAAAGTTTATTTTCCTTCTACGCTGAATTCCATTATTATTATTCAATTCCTACATTTCCCATAGTGCAACTTGAGTAATTTTATTAGAACCCCATCCTTGTGTTGTTTTTGTAGCTGGCTTGATGCATGTTAGTCTATATTCAAAATGTCAGTTATAAGGACAGAAAATAAAAGTAAAAGCAGTGTCAGAGCTCCAAGTAAAACAAAGTCATTTATGTTAATTATATAGTCCAATTCATGTGCACTTATGTAATTTCAGCTCTGCGTGAGAGTCTCTGCTGCCGCTTTGCTGCTCTCCTGTGCTCTCCGTTTCACTGTGGGGTCAGCGTGTTTGCTTACTATTACATATCCACGTCCAGAGAAAGAGAAGATCTTTTGTTTGAGAGACTGTTTCTTCATTTGATGTTTAGTAGTTCAGAAAGTCATGCACAAATGCTATCAAAAGTCACCCAGTACAGTTTGAAGCAAGGTTAAAATCGTCTGTCTCAGTATGTGACTCATTTCTCCAGTTTGCGTCAGTCTGTCAGTGACCCATTTAAGCCTCATCTAGGTTCTCATCCCGGTTACACTTGTGGATGCTTGGGCAGTTTTTAAGTTTTTATCTTCTAGGCTCATTTTATGAGGTCGGCTAGCTGTTTGGCCACACAAGGCTTTCCCCTGTGGGTTTTTCTATTTAAATCCATGCCTCTGTTAGATTTTGCTACTTTCACACTTTAAGCTTGTGTGTAGGGGCTAGTCAGTGTGATGGCTGAACCCCAGCAGCAGTGTCTGAAATGTGACAGGTGACAGGAATGATAAAAATGCACAGTACAGTATCCCCAGAGGTATCATTCAAGTTAAGACTGTTGAGTGAAGATAAAACAAACAAAACAAAGCACAAAAAAAAAAAACTAAATCGCTGCCCTACATGTGATGTTTGCACTTGTCACTTGTTTATTCAGGACTCCCTGCCTACAGAGCTCGCAGTGTGCTAATTGAAGTGACACGGGGAACTCGTGCTGCTGGCTTAAAGCCAAATAAGACTGTTTTCATGGCCAGGCTGCAGTGGCTCCTCATCCTGGAGAATGCAGTAAAATTCCTTTTAGTGGCTTCATTCCCTTATGAGAGAGGTTTTATCTAACCGGAGACTTCTTAGCAGCTAACCACGGGGTCAAGTTTGTGCCACAGGCGAGTAATACAAGATTTAGTGTAACTCTACATAAATATATCTGGATAAAGTGAGCAGCTTGTGGAGGAATGTACCAAGGATAAGCAGCAATCTATAAAAAACAAATAAAATCTATATAATAAAATTAAAAATGTACTTTTATTATATAGCGTTTTTTTTTTATATATATGTTTATAGATATTTATTTCATTAATATAACATAATATACTGGTGGATTGGTAGCCAGGTAGCTACCAATCCACCGATAATGCGTGGTTGTATGGTTTGTTTAAGTATTGAGAACGAGACAGTGAGTGAGGCATCTGGGGTCATCCTCTACAATAAATTTGACAATCAGAAAAGTTCAAAATCTCTTGTTTATTTTTATTTTACTTTTTTACATTTTTCTACGATATATAATTCATCCAGTCACCTGACAGCAACTCGGCAGGTTTTGACATGGTCAGGAGGACCTGCTGGAGTTCAAACTGAGCATCAGGATGAGGAAAAAACACGATTAAAGTGACTGAACGTGGCGTGGTTGTTGGTTCCAGAGTATTGTAGAAACTGCTGATATACAGGGATTTTTCCACACAACTACCTCTCAGGTTTACAGATAAAACTGGTGTGATAAAAGGGAAAATATCCAGTGAGGAAAAAAACCCCAAATAACCTCTTGTTACAATCAAGGTTCACAGAAGACCATCTCTGGACACACAACAAGTGAAGCGTTGAAGCAGATGGGCTACAGCAGCAGAAGACCACGCCGGGTGCCACTGCTGTCAGCTAAGAAAAGGAAAATTGGAGATAATTCGGCATAAACAACTGCGAGCTATGCATTCAAGGATTCGGGCTGGTCCCGGTGTAATGATTAGGGGTGCAACGATACTCGTATCGATATTGAACCGTTCAATACAGTGCTTTCGGTTTGGTACGCATATGTATCGAACAATACAAAATTTGTAATTTATTT
>NW_005187464.1:1202516-1246868 GCF_000239375.1 Pundamilia nyererei | reverse complement strand
CGAACCGAACCGTGAATTTTGTGTATTGTTGCACCCCTAGTAATGATGTACTCAAATGGCCTTCCACAGTCATAAGATCTCAATCCAATAGAGCACCTTGGGGATGTGGTGGAATCGAGATTCACATCATGGATGTGCAGCAGCTGCATGATGCTAACATATCATGTCAATAAGGACCATATGGAGCAGAATCTCTGAGGAGCACAGCTCCCTGGAATCTATACCCATGCGGCAATGGGAGGGGGGTGTTTGTATCACTGTAAAAGGAAAACTTCCAGCGTTTTGGAAAGACGAAACGATCTCTTCAAAATATCACCTCGGGCCGAGAGTAATGGAGGAAGACATTTTCCTCCATACTTCATTTTACAGGCTAAACAATTTATCGGTTAACTGAAAAATAATGAACCAGTTGATGCCATGTGAATTAAGTAGTAGCCTCAAAAAATATGAATTGAAATCGGGCAAAATTGTTATTCATTAATTTAATGACAGACAAACAGAAATGCAGGCAGGGAGACAGAAAGATTAATGGTGCCCACCGGAAACAGTCATTCATTCAATTAATGAGATTAGTTAATGATTTGAACTGTGGAGCCGGTGGAAGTGGACTTTTCCCCTCCGCGTCCCGAGTCCACATTTAGTGTGTCTTTTCTAAGATTACATAACGCCATCCTTAAGCAGATGGGTGAAGTCAGATCACAGGGTGTTTGTGACAAGTCGGAGCAGAGGGCCGTCTTAAGAAAAGATGTGGCAGGATCCCGTGAATTCCTTTGTTTTTCCTTTGGAGCCATGAACCAAAGAGGGCTTACATTATGCTCATGTCAGCTATTGATTCAGCAGGCTGGGGAACAACAGAAGACATATTCTCTCCTCGCTGTCCTCCCCCCTCCTTCCTCCCCGCATCAGTATGCTCCAAGGAGCCGTAGCTCCCATCGCACCATCTTTGCTCCCCGTCTCTGGGCCGTTTTTGAGATCTGCAGACGCATCCGATTTATTCTTTCTGCGTGGGGCATTTTGCTTTAATTTTACATATACCAACTTAAGTCTGGAAGCTACCTCGGGACGTTTAGAGTATGTATTTACATCCACCTCTTCCCATTTGAGCCACACAAGAATAGCCGTTGTATGGCTTGGACTCTTTTAACGTGGCTCAAAATAAATTAAATTTATAAATTTAAGCCACAGCGCTGTTGGTAAAAATGTCATTAATATATTTTTGAGACGTCTTCTTTCTAATTATCTCTGACCTGCAGGAGCACTCTCAATAATGTGCTTCTCTCTCTTTCCGGTCATTGATCTCCCCTGAGCACAGTATTACTCAAGTGTCGTACTGTAGTTTGATATTTTATATGGGTCTTTATGCAATATTGTACTTTATCTTTATTTGTTTCATAACTTTGTAGGTTCTAATTAACAGTACAGTAATTATAATTAGTAAAGAAATTATGGCGTTATGATGTATTAAGATAAGATCATACTTAATTAATCTTCACAAGCTACCCAGAGGTGTAGTTTTAAAGTAATTAAAGTTGGCTCTACCTTTATCTGCTCCAATGTTAATGATGTTTCTACAACATAGGTTCTATTTTTCAGTCATTTGAAAGTAAGTTAAAAGACCTAAGTGCTGTTCTGCTCTTCCCTAGCTCCATATTTCTGTTTCTAACGGGGGGTTTGATTGATTTACAGTTCAAAACAATCCTTATTCACCCTACTGACCTAAGTGTAGCCCCTCATCCAATCCCCAAAACTAACCGTTTTAGCTCCTCTTGTCTTTCATGTGACTCTGCCAACAGAAGGGCACAAACAAAAATGTTTTTATTATTACATCTGCCTGAAAAAGAATTTAAAATGTCATCCTCAAATGTCATTAATTTCATCGATGATAATACTTAAGTACTGCATAAACTTCTGTACTAGATGTCTCTAAAAGTCATATCTAAGTCATGTGGGTGTATTTCTGTCTGTGTTGTTATAGGCAGGAGCATCGTCCATGTGGGCGTCATGCTGCGGGCTGTTGAACGAGGTGATGGGCACGGGCACGGTGCGGGCCCAGCAGCCGGGGTTTGGAGCAGGCGCGGGGCCCTTTCGCTTCGCCCCCAGTGCTGGGTACTCCACCTACCCCCCCACCAGCTCAGGGAGCGCCGGGCAGCTGTGCAAGGCCTGCGGACTGGCCTTCTCGGTCTTCAGACGCAAGGTAAACACGGATGTCAGCGAGTGACATGTGACAAAGCAGTAAGTGGAGCCTATCCCAGCTGTCGTAGGGCGAGAGAGTCACATCATGCCAGTGCTATATAAAAATGAACTCGCAGAGACTGCAAAGGTGCGAAGTAATCCCTCACACTCAACATTTTACACACCTTTTTTCAGCCTTGTAATCATTCTGTGCGGTTGTGAGCAGCGACTTTTCCTTCCTTGTGCATTCAGGAAAACGCACCCTAAAGTTCGGAGTCATCTTTTTTTTTTTTCCTTTTTTTCTTTTAAATCTTGCAAAACATTTAGAAGTTTCTCAACCTTAAAATCCTATTTACTATATTTTAATATAAACCTAATAACTTATAAGATTTATACATACAATATTATATTCAATCCATAATAAATTATGTAATTCTTTATGTTGCTCTTCTTAATCAGCACAATCATTAATTTGAGATACCTTTTAATTTAAGGAGCAAGGCCAAATTTTTACTCTTCTGTTCTCATTTTCATTTTCTTCTCAGTTCTCATGGCTCTCATTAGTACATGGAGATCTGCCCAGCTCTGAGGTGCCCCCACCAGTCCTCACCGAGGCCTTCCCCCAAACCACAGTCGTAGGCATAGATCCATCTTTGTTACAGCAGCCGTTCTCTTACAAGAAACATTGTCAATCTAATTGGTCCCTGTTAGTGAAGAGTAATATTATTCAGACTGGTCTTTGATACTTGTATATATCTATCCCATTTTGGTGCAAGTCAAGAACATTGTTTTGCGCTATTGACAGAAATCCTTTAAAGAAAAGCTCAAGCTGTGCATGATGAGACAGTTGTATTATTTTCCTACTTTTAAACTTTTCATAATGTGAATATTAGCCTCCACGTAAGCGTAGCCATTGAGAACTCACGGGCTTGTCTCTTTTTGACGTCTCGAAACTCTAAAACTTCAGATTTTTGAACATTTCATAGTATTTATTCCTCTAATGTATATTTATTCGCTGGTTTCTGCAGCAAACGTGCTGTTTTAGAGTAAAACTATTTTTAAGAGGACTCGGCTAAACATCTTACGTGGTTGTGTTAGAATGTGCGCCGTACCTTTCCAGGGTGTCTGCACAGCTCAACGTGTTAGCATGGCAGAGTTTTATCTGCCTGGCAGTCAGACGGACTGATTAAAACTCTTCCTCTTTCCACGCAGCTTCACAGATGCCGGGTTGACTTCCATTTCACTGTCAGTGTGGTATTTTTATGGTATCTTTATAAAAAGAAGGGGGGGAAAAAAACCTGCTGGGGGATTAACAACAACTGATTGAAGCAAAGTATCTGTTACGGTGCAAATGTGCTTCTTGTGAACCAAGAGCACATTTGTGCACAAGCGATAAGAAAATGTTTACAGCCGTGGCCGACCCGCTTTCCTGCCCATTTGAAGTGTCAATCTACTCAGAGGCTCTGTATCAGGAGACAGTGTTAAGCCTGTTAAATGTCAAACATCACCAGGAGCTACAGATGGTTTACGTCTCTTTTCTGGACTCTCTTTCCTAGAAATGACTGGGCTCTGTTTCAGATGGGACTCTGTGTTCGTGGTTATTAAGGTTTCTCTTTGTCAGGGCGATTCAGGCAGAGCCAGGCGACTCCTGCATGCAGTATTTAAATAAGTGGCTATATGGGGACATGGCTGCACTCAGTACTGATTAAAAGGAATGTCTGTCAAAAGCTAAACTTTGCCCATTTTTCAGAGGTCTGATCTGATTAGATTTCTTTCAGAAGGTCTTTCCCTTATTTATTTATTTTTAAAGTGGCATAAATGGTGAAGAGTTTATAAGGCCAGACATCATCACCCTTATGTTGCTGAAAAAGAACAACTTCAAGAACAAGTTTGTTTGCGTCAGTCAGAAGAGAAAGAATAACTGATCACATCACATCTGTCTTTCAATCTCTCCTCCCCCTGCAGCACATCTGCTGTGACTGTAAGAAGAGCTTCTGCGCTCTGTGCTCGGTGCTGCAGGAGAACCTGCGCTGCTGCACGACCTGCCACCTCCTGCGCAGCACGGCCTTCCAGCGGCCTCGGCTCATGCAGCTCAGGGTGAAGGACCTGCGCCAGTATCTGCTGCTGCGCAACATACCGACCGACACATGCAGGGAGAAGGAGGACCTGGTGGACCTGGTGCTCTGTCACCAGGGTGCGAGACAGGGCGCGAGGCAGACCCCGAGACCGGTGATGGAGGAGGATGAGGAGGATGAAGAGGAGGAGGAGGAGGAGGAGGAGGATACACATGAGGAGGAGGAGGAGGAAGATGAAGAGGAGGAAGATGAAGGGGGAGATGACACAGACAGCCTGCACTCGCTCCCGCACTCACGTGCCGCCTCGCCCCCTTCCGCAACGCGCTCCACCTCTGAACAGTCGGTCCTGTCCGCCTCTCAGGGAGACGTGCTCAGCCCAAGTGACAGCTCAGGGACCACCAGCCAGGTCTGTGCTCACAAACACACCGCTTTCATTCAGAGTGTGTCAGCATCCTAACAACGAGCATCCTGGCAGCCGCACGTGCACAAGCATCATTCCCTGATTTACATCCGCCATACTTCCTTCACATCTGTCCTCATTCTGTCCGAGATAATTAATTTCAGAGGTGAAATCAACATATTAAGTTTCAGAGTGGCTGTTTTAACTTCTTCTCTTTTTAACTCTCTAACAAACAAGCACTCTCGTGTGCATAGAGGGCTTAGATGTCTGTTTCATTTGATTTCATGCTTTACTCCTTTGTGCTGCTTTCTGTGTTTTGTTTTGTTTTCTGGTCTTGTTGCTTTGTTATGAATGAAAAATCGACTCCATTGAAGGGAAAAAAGGTTAACTCTCCTCCGTGGTACTGGTGCAGTGTTCAGCAAAATATCCATGTGACAGCTGAAAACAGCTGTGTTAGCTATGTGGGCTAGCTCTGTGTGTAAGTGCAAAGCCCTCAGACCAGCCAGCGAGGCAGATTAAGCCCTTTGCCTTTTTTTAGTACTGTTACATGTACTGAGCCTGTTATGTAACAGGAGCACAGGTTGAGAACTCCCCACAGCGTCACAGCTGCAACCAAACAGCAGAAACACCACTGTACACTCCTCCTCTCATCTCTTCATGGGATGGGCACTGTGCAAATTTTAGTTTGTGGCACTTTAAATTTCTTACCACCAAATTTTGACACAAATACTCAAAGACAGTCGGACAAGAAAGCAAAAGTCATCTAAGACATTTGTGCTAACTTCATGAATTATTGAGAAAACAATCTGTCAAAAAATTTGGACGGTCCAACTAGATCACTCCAAACTGCACTCTTAGACTAGACATATGTAGGATATGGGGCTTTTTGGGGGGTGAGATCTGAACTAATCTAACATATGTACCAGATATATTTGTGCCGTGGTCTTCCTAAAATATACCTCATCATTAAAATTAACTGAGAATTAACAGGCATCATTGCCAGTAAAAGTGTGGTGGCAGACGAAACTTCCACATATAGTTACAAAAGCTCAGTGAATTAACATAAAGACACACAGTCACTTTTTAGGTACATCTGACTTTTGCTGTTTGAATATCAGCAAATCACATGACAGCAAATCAGTGCATTTAGGCCTTTAGACAAGATCGGCAGCTCAAGTTCAAACAGAGCATCAGAATGGCGAGCTGAGCATGTCAGAAACTGCTCGGATTTTCCTGCCCAATCATTTCTACGGTTTATGGAGAATTGTCTGAAATAAAGAAAATATCCAAGAATCTGCAAACCTCTGGGCAAGAAGATGCCAGAGGTCAGAGTAGAATAGCCTGATATGAAGGCAAATGCAAGTCAAGTAACCACTAGTTAAAACAAAGGTATGCAGGAGAGCATCTCTGAGCATGCAACACATCAAAACTTGAAGCAGATGGGCTACAGTGCAGTCTCTATTTCTGCTCCAGCAGAAGGAGCGATGAGTGACAAGGATGCCCGGTGCTGCAGTTGGCACCATTTCAGCAGGACAAGCCCCACAGATCCTGCATGTTGCAGATATATACAGTGGGGCAAAAAAGTATTTAGTCAGCCACCGATTGTGCAAGTTCCCCCACCTAAAATGATGACAGAGGTCAGTAATTTGCACCAGAGGTACACTTCAACTGTGAGAGACAGAATGTGAAAAAAAAATCCATGAATCCACATGGTAGGATTTGTAAAGAATTTATTAGTAAATCAGGGTGGAAAATAAGTATTTGGTCAATAACAAAAATACAACTCAATACTTTGTAACATAACCTTTTGTTGGCAATAACAGAGGTCAAACGTTTACTATAGGTCTTTACCAGGTTTGCACACACAGTAGCTGGTATTTTGGCCCATTCCTCCATGCAGATCTTCTCGAGAGCAGTGATGTTTTGGGGCTGTCGCCGAGCAACACGGACTTTCAACTCCCGCCACAGATTTTCTATGGGGTTGAGGTCTGGAGACTGGCTAGGCCACTCCAGGACTTTCAAATGCTTCTTACGGAGCCACTCCTTTGTTGCCCGGGCGGTGTGTTTTGGATCATTGTCATGTTGGAAGACCCAGCCTCGTTTCATCTTCAAAGTTCTCACTGATGGAAGGAGGTTTTGGCTCAAAATCTCACGATACATGGCCCCATTCATTCTGTCCTTAACACGGATCAGTCGTCCTGTCCCCTTGGCAGAAAAACAGCCCCATAGCATGATGTTTCCACCCCCATGCTTCACAGTAGGTATGGTGTTCTTGGGATGCAACTCAGTATTCGTCTTCCTCCAAACACGACGAGTTGAGTTTATACCAAAAGGTTCTACTTTGGTTTCATCTGACCACATGACATTCTCCCAATCCTCTGCTGTATCATCCATGTGCTCTCTGGCAAACGTCAGACGGGCCTGGACATGCACTGGCTTCAGCAGCGGAACACGTCTGGCACTGCGGGATTTGATTCCCTGCCGTTGTAGTGTGTTACTGATGGTGACCTTTGTTACTTTGGTCCCAGCTCTCTGCAGGTCATTCACCAGGTCCCCCCGTGTGGTTCTGGGATCTTTGCTCACTGTTCTCATGATCATTTTGACCCCACGGGATGAGATCTTGCGTGGAGCCCCAGATCGAGGGAGATTATCAGTGGTCTTGTATGTCTTCCATTTTCTGATGATTGCTCCCACAGTTGATTTTTTCACACCAAGCTGCTTGCCTATTGTAGATTCACTCTTCCCAGTCTGGTGCAGGTCTACAATACTTTTCCTGGTGTCCTTCGGAAGCTCTTTGGTCTTGGCCATGGCGGAGTTTGGAGTCTGACTGTTTGAGGCTGTGGACAGGTGTCTTTTATACAGATGATGAGTTCAAACAGGTGCCATTCATACAGGTAATGAGTGGGGGACAGAAAAGCTTCTTACAGAAGACGTTACAGGTCTGTGAGAGCCAGAGATTTTCCTTGTTTGAGGTGACCAAATACTTATTTTCCACCCTGATTTACGAATAAATTCTTTACAAATCCTACCATGTGGATTCATGGATTTTTTTTTTCACATTCTGTCTCTCACAGTTGAAGTGTACCTCTGGTGCAAATTACTGACCTCTGTCATCATTTTAAGTGGGGGAACTTACACAATCGGTGGCTGACTAAATACTTTTTTGCCCCACTGTATGTTATATGTTGAGATCTGTGGGGTTGAAATAATTCCTAATAATGTCCCTAGTGTGGTGTCTGCTTTTGTTTGTTTTGTTTTGTTTTTTTAAATGACAGTGTCCACTTTGCTCAGGGCTCTGCTTTGTGATTGATTAGTGGTTGACATCACTTGACGTCTATTAGCTTTAGCTTCTGAAACTACACATTGCAGTGAAATACCTTTTTGGGTGATGCAGTTTTTTGTGTGATAATGCAAAGCCACTGCGTGAACTGAGTAAGATTTTCATGCTCACTTAGATATTCAAACTCTCGAGTTGATACCACTTCAACCCTTTTCACAAAAAAAAGGACCGTACACATCGTTGCTTTTGATGAATAACCCATTTTCTCTGAGGCGATGTTTGGGGGATATTGGTGTCACTTTTCAGACTGGAGCTGGAAAATAGACTGAATATCAAAGAAAGGGGGGGGGAATTGGATCAGTTGCTTTGAGATTTAACATTTCAGTGCACAGGATGATTGACAGGATTGTTTTATCACAATATAATGTCAAAACTAGAAGCCTCTTTGTTTGACAAGATGCCGTAATTTCTCTTTTAAATTACCTTGACATTTGTAGCTCTCTGGCATGAGATACGACGATATCGGCATCCGTCCAGGAGGTTATGGCCCTTGAAAATGTCTGGACATTTTTTGCTAACATTTGGTATCAAATCTATGAATCAGTAAGCATGTGATGGAACCTGACACATTTCAAGGAAATCCTCCTGTGCAGAGCCAAAATAAAAACTATCTAGCCCGTGTATGTTTTGTTGTACACAAAAGCCTTCTGAACGTTTTGTTTCTGTTTGTGCTTCTGCAGCCTTGCTGGTTAATTCAAGTGCTTTCTAGTACTTCTATGTCATTTTGATGGTTGAATAAAATCTAACATCATTCATGTGTTCCACTGAGGTTCGGCTCTCTGTGAGAGTCGAGACTGCAGCTCATGTTTGTGTCTCTGAGGAGTGCCGTCTGAGCAAAAGCACGATGTCTGCACAAAGCGTTAGGCACCTAGCAGCGCTCCTGATGGATTCATTATTAACACGTCTTTATTCAAGAAAGACGATGGTCTGCGGGAATGTGCTGAAGCAGAGAGAGGGAGTTTAGTTTTTATGGTCTAGAAGGAGAGGCGCTGAACTCAGTGGTATCAATTAGAGCTTATTTCAGTGCCTCACGAGTTTGTTTTGTCACACAGATAAAAGAACAAAGAGGGCAATATCAGCAGTGATAACACAGCTACACAAAACAGAGCCTAAACTCTTCTGTAGCTCCTTTCGTTCTCTTATTAAATACAGCAAATTCCTGACCTCCACCTTCAAAGAGATTAATTAACTGCTGAGCTAAGAGGAGCTGTGACAGTGTTTAAACATCTCTGTTCATTCGTTGGCTTTCTGAGCAGTTAAAGTCACAGATAGCGGTAAAGTAATTTCTTTTATCGTGGCAATGATGTCACACAGAGCAGGAACAATTTATTTTATTATGCTTTCCATAAAGGTTCCACATTCGTTACTTTGACCAAAAGAGGTCTAAGCCATCAGGTAAAATGGCAAAGTATGTAATGTTTATCTCTGCAGTGTCTTTTTTTAACTGCAATAACCGAGTGGTTCTTGTATAGAACTTTTTATTGTGATGTAACATTTTATGCATTCATTCAATAGTGTTGTAGCACATGTATTCTGAAAGAATAGGTTGTTCTAACAAAAAGTCGTGTAAATAACTTCAATTCCGTTTTATTTATGTCGCACCAACACAACAGTCGAACTCAAGGCGCTTTATATTGTAAGGTAAAGACCCTACAACAATACTGAGAGAACTCCAGTAATCAGATGGCCCCTTTGAACTAGCTTTTGGCAACAGTGGGAAGGAAAAACTCTCTTATAACAAGAAGAAACCTCCAGTAGAACCAGGTTCAGGGAGGAGCATGAATGTGCATTATATACCTGAGATTTTTAAAGTATTTTTACACAGGGAAAAGAACTAATATGGGATGTGCATTAGATCTTATGAGTTAAACTACGAACTACGAAAATCAGTCATTGTCACACCTGAGAAGTCTTTGGTATTTATCTTAACAAGTTCAAAATCATTGTGACAGTTGGATCTGACTTAAGTTAACCTGACTGTTTGTCTCCACTCACACAGGAGCATGATGATACTCCAACAGCATCCCTCTTGAACCTGGAGCCCACGGAAAGTCTCATAGAGGTGTGAGACCCGCTTTTGTGCACATCTACAGCGTCGAACTGTCCGTATCTTTAAAGTCAAAGGAAATGCTATCCTGTTGCTCTGTAAGTGATTACGGCTCTGCTGCTGTGTGTGGATTGCAGGTCAGTCCGGCGACACAAAGGAGGATCAGAGCCTCGCTGTCGGATCTCGACAACGAAGAGGCGATAGAAAACCTGTCCGTCCGCCAGCTGAAAGAGATTCTCGCCAGGAACTTTGTCAATTACTCTGGCTGCTGCGAGAAGTGGGAGCTGCTGGAGCGAGTGCATCGACTCTACAGAGAAAACGAGCAGAACAGGAAGTCAAGTGAGAGCTTTGAATTTTCATTGTTTCTTACAAATTTCACTATTTTTATTTTTTTCTTGATGAACACTTTTTTTTTCTCCTTGTGCTTTAGTGGAAAATGTCAACATAACTGCAGGTAACTTGCATTTAATTATGTCTGTTCATCTGTGATTACAACATTGCATTTATGCCGCTGATGTGCTGTAATTATGTGAGGATGCATTTAATGCAAAACAACCTGCTTATTTGCTGCTTCACTTTTTATATTAATGAGCAAGTTCACGTCCCCCAAACTAATCTTCTTTGTTACTGCCCCTTCTTAACTATATAGTGGTTGCATATCCTCCACCTCTCTGCAACAGTGGAGTTGGAGGTAAGATGTGTTTCTAAGCCACATCACACACTATTTCCATCTCCTCCATGATCGCCATTGTACTGATACTGCATTTGCAACTCATCTGCTAGACCAGTTAAGGCATGCTGCAGCTGCTTTTACTCACCCCGTCCTTTACCATCTTCCTCTTTGTTGTGATCTTGCAAGGGTGCTTTTTATTAAGTCATTATTTCCTGCCTGGTTCGGTGTGTCTGCATTCTGTCACTCGTGCTTCTTCTCCTGTGTACATCATCTCTGTTTATTCTGAAGGACAGCCTCTCATGCCGTCGTTAATGCCCTCTTTAAGGGCTTTTACCTCTTGATGAGCCGTCATGGTGCTTCAGTGGCAGCATGTCTTCAGGTGTAATTGCATTGTCAAGCGTCCTCGTTGACATGAAGGGCTTGCGGATCACATTAGCTCCTCTTATTAGTCAGCTGTGCACAGGCAGCAGACAGGCTGCAGCTGCATTGGTCTTTTCCTGTCACGCTAGATGTGAGCAGCAGGACCCAGATTTAGGCCAGTCAGCTGATCAGTCAGAAATCATTTAAGTGTTAGTAAAACCACAGCACTGATACAATTTGCCGCTGTGATTTTAAATGGTTTTGATGGGAGAGGCTGTCTGCCTACCATCAGCATGTGTTGATCATTATGCATGGCTCTGTTCACAAGCTGTCACAGGACGGCTCAGCAGTTTCCTTTTGTTAGTATCGATATTTTATCTCCATCTCAAATAAATAAAACCCCTTATTTTGCCCTGCACATGGAAACATTTAGCACAGACAGGTTTATGTTGCTCTATTTGGCACTAACACACACATTTCAAAATAGAGCCTAGACTAAAACCAGAGCACAGACCTCTTGACATGTCTGCTAGTTCAGTTAACCATACAGAAGGCCATATTGTTTGCAATATACAGGGCTCCAAAAGGAACCAACACCACAAAGACAGTCAAGCAAGCCTCATTGGCATCGACATGTCAATCAAAGTTGCCGTACCCCTAATAATGCCTGTCTTTAATCCTTAATCAGATTTAAATGAGATGGCAGCATCTTGTGGCATTTTAGAGCTTCACTCGTTTTTAGTACCTCAGTACTGGCTTCACTGTTTCAGTCCAAGAGGAAGGACCACATGCTTTTAAGTTTTTTAGTTTCGTTTTTTGTTCTTTGTGTTTTTTTACTTTGGCATGGAAAGTGCAGGGATTTAGATTATTCCGAGAACTAACTTGTCACCAAATAAAATGAATGGTAATATTTTTAATCGCTGGAGATGGAGAGCTTCCACCTCACAAGAAGTGTAGATATAAATATCTGCAATAAAGCTTCAAAGTACTTTATCATTTTAAATAACATCTCAAACCCACAGGGAGTGTAGGGCTGTAGTTTACTGGGCCGAACATTGGTGATGGTGTTTGTGCTTATTATTCTGTCTTGCATCTGCACCTCAACGCTGATCTCCATACACTCTTATGAGCCCACAGCAAAGAAGGATTTCTTATTGAAAATATTTATTTTACATATATATATATATATATATTCCCATCCACAGATGGCGTCAAAGCTCAGCTGGCGGCTGATGAAAACCTGTGTCGCATCTGCATGGATGCCATCATTGACTGTGTGTTACTGGAATGTGGTCACATGGTAACTTGCACCAAATGCGGAAAGAGGATGAGCGAGTGCCCCATCTGCAGGCAGTATGTTGTGCGGGCCGTGCATGTCTTCAAGTCTTAAAACTCAGTGTGAGCGTGGGTGAGTGGGTGAATGTCGGCGCGGCTCTCAGGCGTGGCCCGAGCCCTGAATTTATCACTGAGAATGAACTGCTGTGCATGACGTCTCACAGGGCCTAATGCTGCAGCAGGCGTGAGCAACTTCTCGGTCTTGAAAACCAGACTGTTGTATCTGGCCTACCACGGTTTGCCCCCCTGCCCTCCTTACTAACTTATGTTCCAGTCCCCCTTTCTCCACCCTGGTGGACCGGCATCGGCTACATCGGGACTTTCATTTTCTCTGTCTTTGGTCGTAAAACACACAGCAGAAGCCCCTGCCATCACGTTGTACTCGCCAGTGTCTGTTTAGATTCGACCCACAAGAGAGGAGTGGGCAGGAGGTGGTCCTGCGGGTACTTGAAGTGGACCGCCTTGTTATTTGTGGGGAAGAGAAGCAGTTAAAATATAAGATCCCAGGGTTTGAGTCAGTATGGTTTACACAGTCATGCCACATGGCATTGTGTCATTCTCCTTCAGTGTTGTTTTCTTTGTTTCTTTGTTTCTTTTTAGGATGTGCAATATCAGAAAAAAGTAAAAAATAAAAAAGAAGTGTTCTTAGAAAATATTTATTATGCACCAGGTCGTCTCACACAGGAGCATGTAGGGTGCCAAAAAAAATCATGCCTTGAGTTGATATTTGGTTAAGTTTCACAGTATATGCATCACATAACCAGCAAGCTTGGTGTGATACCTTATTCTTATTTTTCCATTTACTCAAATGAACTTTGGGGAAACAGAGTGTGTACACGTGAGCCGGTTAACACTTACTGTGTGAAGGATCGTTTCTCCGTTGTCTCATCCAAGACTCCTGCAGTTTGCCGGTTGGTTAAGTCACAGTGTACATTCCTGCTAGATCTACTGTGCGAATGTTTATTAAGACAACGACAACAAAATGAACTCAAGGCCCACTTTCAAGCTTGTTGTAGAGCTTTTTGCTGCATTTTACAGTCTCTGTAATGTGATCGTTCATTGATTTGCCATTGACATGTTCCTTGATGTCGCATGACTTAAGGTGGGAGATCATGTGAAAGGCCTCCTTCTTCTCCTGTGTACATTTTATTTCCCCACGTCCTTTCTCCTACTGGTCCATTTCTCCTCACAGTCATCGTTAAATGTACCTTAGGAGCTAAACTGATTTATAAATCTCACATGTCCACCAGTGATTATAGACAGGATGCACGTGAGACAGTTTTATTCCATCATCTCACAGTAACTCTAACACAGTGGAATATAATTTTACTGCAAAATTGTGTAGCAGTTGTTACCAACTACGTTTTCTGATACAAAAAAGCAGAAGAGATAACATATCACTTATCCATGAAGGACTTAGAAGATGATTAAATCAACAACTGTAACACAGCTATAAATGCACAACTAAGTTAATCAGTTTAAGTCTTCTTGCATTTTACCAGCTTCTAAGGGAATTTTTCTGTGGACAGTAGAACCAGTCGGGCTGACAAATGATCCTGCTGTGCAGCCTATCATAAATAAGTGATGTTGCCTAATAGGTCTGACACAATGGAAGCAAGAGTTTCTCATTTGGCAGCTTCTGTACTCAAATCTCTCTCCCATCTTTGCCGGGAGGAGCTGAGAGGTGAGGACGACACAGGAGCGAATGAAGTGAGCAGCTTCATTTAATGAAAACAAACCCATGACATGCTGCTGGACGTCCCAGTAGGAGGTACTAAGTGGACCTTGAGTTTAGCCCCTATATTTATCTACATTTTAAAGTTGGTTTAGTCTTCTATAGCTTTCACCAAGCAATACCGTTTCATTTCCAAATTGATCACGTGTTTGTGTCATCCTTTTTAATGTCAGATCGTAGGAAGGTAACAGGTGCTACTCTTTTTTTTTTTTTTTTGAGTGAAACTTCCTCACGCAGACGTTTTGCCACGTCGTTTCCAAATATCCATCACACAGTAGGAGGCAGCCTGATTTACTTTAACCTGTTATGCAAATAAAACATTTTGTTCTTGTCACGAGATCCAGTTAACTCGGATGTCACTGAAGTATCTGTGTGTACAGTATGCCTGTGGTAAATAAAATAACTGCAATTTAATCGCTGTTAAGTAAATTGCATAGATAGCTTTTATTGTTGTTTACTGATACTTTATTAAATGTATATTTTTCCATTTACCTTGGAGTTGACAGGATTAAAAATTCTAATCATTACAAAGGTTTAAAAAAAGGAGAATTTACTGTTTTTCAGAATGTATTTCTGCTAGTTATGGTCACATGAGTTTGATCATGTCTCTCACTATTAAAGTTGCATCATAGTCTTGCTTTCTACAACCTTTCTGTTGTCTTCTGCTTCCAATTCACTCGCACCGTGCGATGTAGCAGTCGCTGTTACTCTGTCAGTTTGTTGTTGCTGCTGTCTCTCAAAGATGTCACTCACGGGCAGCTAAGGTATTATCAGAGTGAGAGCACATCATAAGCACTCGTAATCCTGGATCTTTATATTTTTGACTGTTCAACCTTTTTATTTTGGTAATCAAGATATTAAAAAAAGAATTTATTAGATTCAATAAAATGCAGTACTACAAACCAGAATGTAAAACCCTGCTTTTCATTTTATAAAACTGTGATATTCTCACTGATTGATATACTGTTTAAAAGTCTTGAGCCAATCCATGACTGATAGTGTTTTTCTATCCAAGTATGCTTTTACTGCAATGGCGGTGTGTTTGGGATCATTACAATACAAAAAAATTAAGGTAATCAGACACTTTCCAGACAGCATTGCAGCTATAGTGTCAATGGTTTGGGAATCATCCTGTTGAAGTAAAAATACATTTGTATGCCTGTCAAACTGTGTTATATTGGATTTTTTTTTTCCAAGAAATGGGAACAAATGATGGATAAAAGAAACTTTTCTGTGAAAATGGTTACAGAGTAGGACTGGACTCAAAATTACTGAAAAAGTAAAATTGTATTTTACAGCACCTTTTAAGAAAAAGATAAGTCCCTCACAAAAAAGGAAATCGTTACCTAAATGCAAATCTAGAAAGTTTTTAATTGCTGGTCCATGTCCATGAAGAGCTGTAAAAGTCAGAACCAGAATCTTGAAATGGACTCTCAATTTAATGGGGAGCCACTGCAGTTGGATCAGCAACATAAACTAGGCATAAATCTCTCAGGGGCTCAAAAAGGGGCTTAATGACGAAAAAATTAAGTTGGACAAGGCTAGGCACTTATTCAGGATATGCAGCTTAGAAACATCTTGGGGCTTAAAAGAGATATACAAGGGAATATATAGCAAATGCCCTCAAAGGTGCTCAAAATGTGCTGAAGAGGGAGCAGATATAATAGAAATATTAAAGGTCCTAGTACAGAACCTTGTGGCACACCATAGCTAAAGGAAGAAGACAAGGACCTGAAGCAGGAAAGCTTCGTTCAGAACCACTCCAGAGCAGATCCAGATATACTCACCCAACATTTTAGCCTATAAAACAAAATGTGGTGGTGAGCAGTATCAAAAGTGGAGATCAGGTCCAATATTAGTAGACCAGAACAGTCTCCAGCCTCAGTCGGCATCAAAATCTCACTGGACACTAAGAAATGCAGTTTCAGTAGAATGAGCTCTAGAAAACCAGATTGAAATTTGCCATGTAAACTGTATTTGTCCAAGTAAGCTGCTTAGCCACAGCCTTTTCTAAAATCTTAGCAATAAATGACATTTTAAAATTGGTCTCTAATTGCTAAGAAGAGAAGGGTCAAGCTTGTTTTTTGTTTTGTAAATGGATGGATGATAGTGTACTTAAAATTAGCAGGGACTTGACCAGAGAACAGTGAGGTGCTGATTATAGTGAGCACAGAGGGACCAATGGAGTTAAAGACTTTTTTGAAAAAGCAGACAATTTCCAAAATCAAACTTTGAAAGACCTCCAGAAACCCAGGAGAAATATTGTTCAAGACCACTTTTAAAATTCTCAATAAAGTCTGGCTCGTTACAAGTAAAATATAAAGAAATGAGGGGTGGCTCAAGAGTTTTGCACAGTACTGTATAGGAGCCAGCGTGTATTAAACACAGAGGTAAATCTAACATGACCAGCTTTCCAGTATAAGATACAAACCTGTTACTGATTAAACCCAAAGGACGAAACTCACACACTCATCAGTATTTAAAATGAATTTAATATCTCAAAGGTCGACTCTGAAGAGGCTTTGCGTGTACATTATGTACAGATAAATAGATCTGAAGTAATGTACTAAAATATTTCATGGAGACACGGCCTTTTAATAAAAACATAAAATTTTAAATGTAAACCCATCCACTGAACTGTATGGACTGGAGTGCTATTCAAAAATTACGCAAAAGACTTCCTTTTAGAAAAATCTGGAGTTTTAAAGAGGAAAACGAAATTCTATTAATCACTAAACTCATGAGTCAGTCAAAACTTCCAACGACTTCTGAATGTCTTAATACAATTATAAAGAGTATAGGTGCACAGTAAGAACATTGCTTATGAATTTGAAACTTTATCACTGAATGACAGGTCACAATGTACTTACATCAGAAGATCAACTCAAAATATCATAAAAAAAATAAAAAATAAACCAGTGTTAATGTGTTTTCTTTTGTTTTCAGTGAACTTTCTGGCTAACAACTTTTATATTTTACAGAAATCTTTCATACAACCCTCTGCTGACCTTTTCACTTTTCTCCTACACTGGATACAGTGTATTTGGTCTCATGCTGAGTTTCTGGTGAAGGCCTCACATTTTGAGATTGGAATGGCTTCACTGTTATTGGTTTCACTTGTTTTCTCAATATTGTTGTCAATTTCCTTGGAACATGACACTTTAGGCATATAAATAAGAGCGATTTACAAAGTAGAGACACTCAGCTGCATTTTTCATTTGTATGTCTGATCCTCTTTTCTAAATTTAAACCTTATGGGCTTTACAGATTCTTTACTCCTTGCATGATTCAGCACAGTCTCTTCTTTATGGTAACGTGGAGTTCAGCGGGAGTAAACATGGTTATATCGTTTAACTGTTACTAACTCTACTGACAGTGGTGTAAACATGTCTGCATGCAGAGCTAAAACGCTTCCTTCCACAAAGCACCGGGAATACTAAAGAGTAATGGAGATGTTTTTATCTTATAATAGCCCAGTTACCTACAAGCTGTTAGTAAAATTAGCAGAACGTTTTAGTGTTTAAAAAATATGCTTTATACACTGTACACTGTATAGTGTATGTAAGAATGCATTCATGTATTCGTATTGACCGCATCAGTGCAAATAACTAGATATTTCATCCAAATGGACATGGAAAACAAAATATACAGTACCTTTATCTAAAAGGAAGCAGAACTCTGGCATATACAATAATAAAATATAAAAACACCCACACAAACAAAAACTACCATCCTACAAGTCTGGCAACAAATCGTTAGACCTTTGTCTCTCGACAATAAAAAGCTTAACAGTAATGCCAACTAATAATCGCTTTCAGTGCTGTGATACTGTACAGTGGTGCATTTAATAAAAGCTACTTTTAGCCACTCCCTTATTGGAAAGGGGTCACCACAGCGGGTAGCTCCGCGTGTTTTAATTTGGCTGTTGTTTTTCTTTTTTTATGTCCGAATGCCCTTCCTGACGCAGTCCTCAAAGGGATTCGTGTCTCCTCCCCGGATACTGGGGGTTCCTTCGCTTATTAGGCGAATTTGAAAACCACTACAGCATGGAGCCACTACAGTGGTCCATTTAATACTGCACATAAATGTATGAAACACTTTCTGATACAAAAATATTCTTCTATAATGCAATAAACTTTGCATTGAAACAAAAAATAGTCTATAAACACCAAAAAGATAACCAGGATACAATACATAAAACAATCAATATAAAGAATAAATAACGTATAAACAGGTGTGACAACAAAAACTTATATACATATATATATATATATATCTCCATTACAGGACCATTTTTACATTCTTGCTTAGCAGCGCAAACTCCCTTTATATCAGTTTTACAGGAGTCCTTCACGCTCTTTCACACACAAGTAAGCAGTCTTCTGCTGCCTCCATGTGGACGGCACTTTTACTACTTGTGAAAAAAATAAAAAAATCACACCAGAGTTGTCCGTGTGCCTAACTGATCTTCTGCAGCAGTTTATCCTCAATGAGTTCAAACTGCACACTGACGGACATTTCGGCGATGAACTGGTCACATCCTTCCTTGGTCACCTGTTTGCAGTATCGCAGGTCGATATGGCAAATGCTTCCACAGCGCTTGAAATAGGTCAGCGACTGGTCTGTGACCCTGTTACAGACTGCAGGGAGAAATTGGATTGGAAAAAAAATTTAATGGTGTATAACAGGTCACCTGCGCTGAAACAGACTCTGCACACGCATGGATTAATCAGCCTTTTGGGACAGGAGCTCAAACGGTCTCAGTATGGTGAGGTTTCTTAAATGGCCCTTTGATTTACTGCGTTAAACATTTGATAATATTCTTGGAGGAAAAGTATTGAGTTATTTTTATCAGTTCTGCACAGGCCACTGAACAAGATTTCCTCTCCAAAATTACAGTACTGTGCAAAAGTCTTGACTCACCCCTCATTTCTTTATGCTTTGGATCCAAGGAGCCAGATTTTCTAGGAATTTCTTCATGCGATCTTAAGCAATAGGCTTTGTGAAGGCAATTTTTCTTACACACTGGCTGCTTTTCACTATTTTTCAGTCCAGTCTTTGTACCTGACATTTTCAGAGTAATGTTTTTGTTTGTCTGTTTGTTTGTTAAGCCAAAGCCACTTAAAACTGACCTATGAATCATTTAAGAACCAAAAAGGTACCTAAATCTAGGGATAAACCAGTGTTGTGTCAACACATAACAGAAAGCTTGGCAAAAAAGAAATTAAAAAAACATTACTAGTAGCCAGTCAGCTCTGCCTGGTGCGCAATGCAAAACTAAACAAGCACAGGACCAAAGAAGAAGTGGCAGGGCTACAAAAATCTATCTACAACCGATAAACAGTATCTGAAAGCTGGGTCCTGAAGAACTAGAAAAACATCCAAAGACTGAACACAGGACCTGAGACATGCACCTGGCCCCTCAGTTGATCCATCTACTGTTCACTGAAGCCTACTTTGCGGTCTACAAACATCAAGTCAGAATCAGTCTCAGTGGATGGCTGTCAAGACGCCACTCTTAAGGATTTGAAATCATCAATTATCATCATCGTTCGTTTGTATGGAGATACAACAGTGAGTGTCTACAGCCATCTGGTATTGTGGATCTTGTCAAAATTAATGGAATTATGAACGCAGGAAAGTACCGTCAGATTTTCATTCACCATGTAATACCATCTGGAAAGCATCTGATTGGCAGCGGCTTCATTTTTCAACATGATGCACTGCTAATACAGTAAAAGCATACCTGGATAGACAAACACATGACGAAAACACCATCAGTCATGGATCAGCCTCCTCAGAGCCCAGACCTCAGCATTACTGAAGTAGTGTGGGATCATCTTGACAGAGAGCAGAACAAAAGGCAGCCGACATCCAAAGTAGAGCTTTGAATGTCCTTCAAGAAGCCTAACCCTAAGAGAGTTCAGGCTATGTTAAAGAATAAAGACCGAATATTGACTTTTAACTGCACAAACTGTTTTTGCCGTATATGCTGTACTTCAGTGTATATTTGCACAATTTTTAATAAACTTCTGCACCTAATTTCAATTTTCCCAGCAACATATAAAGGAATGAGGGGTGATGGGAGTTATTTGCACAGTACTATAACTGCATTATTTATTAATATTGGACCCAAGTTTTCTAAAGCACGGTGTTGCTAATGGGGCTAAATATCAAGCTGTTTTATACATTCACTGGGATTATCTAAAGGGGACAGAGGTGATAATTCAGTATTCAGGTCTAATACATTTTGATTTCAGCCACAAGTCAGTGCAATGAGTCTAATCCAGGCAGATTTAGAGCCTACAAAGACAGACTCATACCTGACAGATTGATGTCAGTGAGTGAGTCTCTGGTGGTTGTCCCCGCAGCAGTCAGGATGTTAACCGACTGGTCAGTAACGTGGTTGCAGTAGCTGAGGTCCAGCTTAGATAAGAGGGGCATGTAACGAATGATGAGGCGCAGAGACGTGTCGGTGATGTCCAACCCTGCCAGACGCAGGTCCTCTACGTTACGCAGTTTACTCCTGTTGTCCAACTGACCTACAAAATGTGTAAAAACACAGGGGAGGAGATTACCAGAGGGATTAAGTAAAGAGAGATGATTCGTGGTATATAGTTAATGAGCATGGAAAAGAAACAAATCCCCCAACAGTGAAGTAATCCTACTAACAACTGCTGTCTCTGGATCTAAAGCCTGACATAACTCATCTCTCTGCCACAAAGCTGCATTGTTGTCTACAAACAACATTAAAGGCACACATCGCACATCTGGGTGACATGTTCCTACAACATGGCTGCTTTAGCTAAGCCTCCAATTTTGCATTCATTCATGGCTGATAATTCTGCATTCAACAGAAAATACACCAGTTACAGCAGTTTGCTAAATTGGAGAGGCCAGACTTTTTAAATGTATGCAGGTCTTCAACAGGAACCAGTGGGTTGGCTCTCGGTCTGAGTTACAGACCAGGTAAGGAAGTGGCCAATTATTGATAGACTGATTAATTTGATGTTTTATTTTGGTCAGTTATCAGAATTTGTTGACACAGAGCTCTTTTCATTCATTTCTGATACTACTCAAAGGTCTCAATTTAGTTTAGGTCAGGATGCTGCCTGGACAGACCCTGCAGGACCACTTTAAAGTCAAACAATGAATTGCTCTGTCTTCACATGGGTTCAGTAAGAAATCAGACAAACTAAGAACTACTGAGCAGGGAGAGTAAAGTATGTTTAAAATCCTGCCCGAGGCAGTATTTATAGTCTACACATTATTTATGATAAATGCAATTTACACTACTCTTGCTCAATCTCAGTCTTAATTTTTACTCTTCTTTAACTTTGCCTCATTTTTATTTTTATTGGGGGGGTTTCAAAGTCACTGTTGTATGCAGATTTTGCACACATCCATCACACAGTAAAGGCCCTTCACTATGCACCTGAAACATTTTAACTTTGTTATTTATCTACAGTACACGGTACTATTGTTATTCTTAATGCTGTAACACAATAATTTCCCTTTTAGGATCAATCAGTTAATCTATGCACCAATCAATCTACTTTTCCTATCTATTATGGCCAAACACCTCCACTTTGGTCTCAAAGTCATTTTGCCACTGAGGTGCTCACACTTGCTGATGATCACTTAATCAAGTGCTTTTTTTTTAGCAGCACCTGGCTGCTACTGACCTTCTTAATCCCTATGAAAGCTGTAACAGTGTATTTGGCTTTCACAGGACTCTATGCATGTGATAGAACTGCCATTTGACTGTGGAGGCTTTTTAAAAACAGTTTTAACAGGTTGAGATAAATTCAGGGGAAGGGCATGTGTGAAAACAGCTCTCACAGATATTTAGTTTAGTACATAAACTTCATCTGAGCTTGTCTTTAGATGAATTTGTATTCTACCATTGTGAAACGGAGTGACTTGAAGTATAGTGATTCAGAAAAGAAAACACAGACAGAGTCACTATACCAACAATCTCCTTTCCCCCCCTCTGTAATCAAGCTCTCTCACTCAGTCAATAATGTTGTCCTGGTGTTCTGTGACAGAAAAACGGTTGGTACCTGGCCTATTATCTGTGGGAGGCGACAGCAAGTCTCTCATCTGAGCGTCTTTCAGTCCCTCGACCCACTGAACATCCAGAGTTCGCAGGAGAGGACAGCTGGAGGTGCAGAGAGCAGAGACGGCTACCCATGAGCATCCAGAGAGAAGCAGCACACGCAGACCTGCAAGGACACAAAAAACCTTGTTATAGACAGTTCTTAAAGTTTGGTTTGCTGTTTGATTTCATGTGGACAAATGCAATAATTGGCATCTGCTTCTTCGTTTTCTGTCTCAGATGCAGTATTCTTGGTGTAGCAAAGAAAAAAAAAACATCCTCTACAAATGTCAGCACAGAAAAATTACATTTAATCAAATACTCCTCCCCAAAAAATAAATAAATAAATTAAATAAAACGCACATAATAAATGGATTTGAATTAGAAATTCTCTGGAAGATTGAACAGTGACATACCATCCACTCCGATACAGTATTATACATTATAATGTATACAGCTGCTGGCAATGACCACAGGGTGAATCAATGCACCCTCGTGGCTACACAGGTGTAAGTAAAACCTGTTCACACCACTCTTCCAGAAACCTTATGAGATGAGCTGCAGCGACGACTGTGGCTGCGATTTGGGCTGTGTCTGGAAAGGTTTAACACCAACTACATGCACTGGTTGCATTACATTTATGTTGCAGTATTTCTGAACTCTTGGAATGCTAACACATACTAACACGTGAGCTATATAAGGACCACAGATCTAAATAATTTTATTACCACAGAATCAGCCATAAACTCCAAACCATAACCACATTTACCTCCACAACCAGGCAGAGCAGCTGCAGCAGAGCTAACAGGCATTAGCTCCACACTGCGGCCACTCTGCCTGTTGAAACATCCTTTCAATAGACTGCAAATATCCTCTAACAGTACAGCATAAGCCTCAAGAGAAAAGGAAAAATGATTCTGAATGATTCCCAAAAGTAGTTTGAAAATATTTTTTCCCATATGTGACCATTAGGGGGCTCTGTAACATGATGAGCTCACTACATTTGGTTTTGCAGTGAGACAAACGTGCTGACCCCCCCCCCAAAACAAAAAAAAGATTACATGATATTGCCGTATATCTGGTTTATTTGCCACAATTATGGCCAAAGGGTGGTAAAACTGTTTTGCAGCGAGTCTCTTTCTTTTCACAACTAAGCTAAGAGTGAAGACGTAAGACAATTACCGTACAAATTGTCCCAATCCATTTTGAGTCAGTCCTCAATGGACTGACACTACATAATGAGTTAGTCTCAATACATAATGATTGAGATTAACTAGTTTTAAAAATGTCTCTTTCTAAAGCCCGTCAGACCAACTCCCTAAATTGTGTCATGTTTCCGGTGTTAATAAACAGATAAATACACAAAACTGCCACATAAAATCCTTCATCATTACCTGTACATGTCACTAAGGCTGTTTCATACAGACACAAACACACCTGTGTAGATGGGTGGATTTACTTACCTGGAAGTCTGTTGATGAGCCAGCTGAGCTGCTTCTTGGAAATGTTGGTCCAACTGAGGTCTAGGGCTACCGGCTGTCTGCGGATGATCCCGCTCAGCATCAGGGGAGTGATGGACTTGCAGCGGTTCAGATTGATGTGCTTCCAAAGCCTTTTGTCACAGCACCTGATGAGAGAGACAGCGGACGTTTTCGCTGGACTGCTGTGTGATGAAGTGCAGAAGGCACGTTTTTCATCTCCACCATCTTTCTACTCACCATCTGTTCCAGGTCCGGCAGACACGCATGCAGACGCAGAGATCTCTGTGACTGAGGTGACCGAACACCATCATCCAGGTCTCTCGCTGCATCACATGCGCTTCGCCGTCGTTCAGGGGCAGTCTGTCGGGCGGGGGGCTGATGGGAGGGGGCCGGATCACGTGGCGCTCCATTTGGATACACTTCGGTGGCGACCGGCAGGGAAGCGGTCGAGGGCATATTGGTGCGATCGGTGTGTTTCTGTTCCAACTGAGCGGCGAGTAGCCACGCGGCATCCCGTTCATCTCCCGCCCCCGGTGTCGCAGCCAGTCGCCCAAGTCGCTGCTGCCATTATTAAGAGGCCACCTGGGCTTCTGTTCGTCCACTTCACTCTCGGGCTCAGATTTCACTGGCCTTTGATTCTGATTGGTCAAGCTGTCTTCTGTTTTCAGCGGCAGTCTGTTTTGATTGTTTACGCCTTCTTCCATTTTAAGGGCTTTACGACTCGGATTGGCAGGTGGGTCCTCAGTTTTTAGTGGTTTTCGGTTCTGATTGGTCAGGGAGTCTTCGGTCTTAAGTGGTCGACGATTGAGGTTGGCTGGGCTGTCCTCCTCCTTCTTCACTGAGCCCAGCTTCTGGCTGCTCAGACAGTCTTCTATCTTCGGAGTCTCCTGGCAGAACTCTTTGCTCGCCTCCTTGTTGGGGAGCCGCTTACGCTGATGTCGTGCTTTAAGCTGAGCGGAGCTTCTCTCTTGGGCTTCTCCCGACTCACCGCTTGGTCCCGCTCTGGGAGAGTTAGAGCATGTCTGGTCACTTTCTCTGGCTGCAGACGTTCTCAGCAGCGGGCTTAGAAGGACCTTAGCTTTGTCCTCTGCATTATTGTCCCTCTCTTTTTTCACCGTCACCTCTTCCTCAGCGTCCCCATCTTGGTCCTCGTCGTCATACTCATTTTTCTCCCTTAAATGCATCCTCTCCAAGGACAGCCCATCTTCTTCATGATCCTCCTGGTCGTCTTCTTCATCACCGTGATCATTCTCTCTCTTAATATGCTGAAGCAGCTTCGAAGTAAATGAGTCATCCGGTTTTGAAAGCTTCTTCTAAGAAAGAAAAGAGGGAGCGTAATTATGTTTTGAAAGCAGACAGAATTATCAGCTTTTCCACATAAAGATCAGGACTTTCAATTAAGTTCTTGTTTCTTTGACATATTTTAAATATATTCGAGTTTTTAATTAAACATCTGCAGACAAATATTTGAAAACTTTAGTGCCTGTCTGCATTTTATGCAACATCTTAAACCAAAGTTGACAAAAAAATATCGTACTCTGCAAAAGTCTTGAGCCCCATTTATTTAATTTTCACTGGAAAATTACCACCTTAATCTCAAACACAGCCTGAACTCTCTTAGGCAGCTTTCTTGTCATTTCTTCAGGTCTTTAGGAATAGTTCTCCAGGCTTCTTGAAGGACATTCAAAGCTCTTTTTTGGATGTCGGCTGGCCTTCGTTCTCTTCTGAGAACCCATCCATGACTGATAGAGTTGCACTCCGTGTTTTCCATCCTGGTATGCTTTTACTGCGTGCTTTCTACATGGGATTGCATGGTGGATCAAAATCTGACTGTAATTTTCTGCTTTCATAATTCCAACACCACTGGCTGAAATGCAGCCTTAAACCATGACAGAGCCTCCACCATGCTTTACAAACTGCTGTAGACACTCACTGTTGTATCTCTCCTCACCTCCTCCATGTGTATAGTTGTATAGTGTAGTTGTATAGTTATCATTATAGTATTGTATAGTATTGTATAGTATTGTATAGTTAGTAATTATTACCTTTGTATCCCTTAATTTTACCAAAATTTAGCATGTTATTTATTTGTAATTTCTAGTTTTATATCTCTTGGAGATATATCTTTTATATAGTTATAAATGAACCATGGGGGCTTGGGTGAAACAGAATTTCGGTACACTGTATACTGTGTATACTGCTGTATTGACAATATGAATCTTGAAATATATTGATAACAATTAACTAAAACTAAAAACTTTATCACTGCATAAGGCCCGTTGTCACTGATTTTCAGTCCAGAACTTGTGTAGTTTGTCATACCTCAGTCTGTTTCCCTTCTATAAGAATGGCTTCTTGACAGCCAACCTTCAACTAAGACCCTTTCTGAGGCATCAGTGAAAAGTAGATGGATCAACTGATAGCTCAGATGCTATGCAATGTGTCAAATCTTTGCTAAATGTTTTCCAATTTCTTGAGGACATGACTTTTGTTTTAGGCATGTCACGCCTTATTTTTCTCCAGCTTCCTCAAATGTTTTAAGGACATATTGCACAGTATGCACTATGCTGTGAATGCATAAGGCATATGGTTTTCAGCTAGTTGCTCTTTGGAAATCACCTTCTGGGTAACGACATAATTACTACTTTATTTTTATCAAACTGTGTTTTCTTTGGCATTTTTCATAGATTCACCAAAAAGCAGCCAATGTCCAAAGAAAAACTTTGGAGGGCTGTAACAAAGCCAGGTGAACTATTGCTCAAGATCACTTAAAAAAAAAAAAAGACAGTCTGACTTCTTAGAAGCAAAGTATAAAGAAATGAAGGGTGGTTCAAGAATAGTTATATTCTTCCATTTTTGGTTTTCTGCATCTTCACCGTTTGTAACATTTCTGACAACATTAAAAAACTATTTTAAATATATTTTTAAAAAGCCTAAATAAAAAAACTTTACAAAGAGACATGAGTCTTACCTTCTTTTTAACAAAGCTAGGCTCATCATTTGTGTCAAAAAGTTTCCTCTTTTTCCTAAGAGGATTGTCCTCCAATCTCGGCCGGGGCATACCATCTAGAGAAAGCAAGGGGGGGCGTTTTTTAGGAGGCTCCTCGTCATTTTTCTTTGCGATTACATCCCGTTCCACCTTCCTCTTCACCGCAGAAGTGGTAGTCAAGGCAGCAATAGGTGTTGGCGCCACCATGGGTAGGTCTGGCTCTTCCTTTGAATCTCGGTTTAACCTCGGTTCTTTGAGCAGCGAGCCAGGAAGGTTGGATGCATACTTAAACCCTGGGCCTCTTTTTTGCTTTGAGGCCAAAAGGTTAGGAAAAAAGAGAGCACAACTTTATTTTTCTGGTTCTTAGATTCTTAACTAAAACTCGGCTGTTTAACAAATGCATCACACACACACACACAGAATAAAGTCCATACTGATGCTTACTTTTCCAGTTTTCCCAGCATGGTTACATTTTGGGCACTCCCAGCAGTTTGGCAGCTCATCATTGACTACTCCATTTGAATCTTTAATCTGAATAACAAGAAACACACTGGCTATTAAACAGCGTTTGACATGAAACGAGCAATTATTCAACAGCTGACTGACACTCAGGTCTTCACCTTGAGACAGTTAGGGTGAACGATCTCGTTACAGATGGAACACTCCATGAGCATAAGGTTAAACTTCTCTTCCTCATCCTCCACGGTGTCCTCCTTGCCTGCCTCGCCACAGACGAGACACACTGCTGTGTGGGGTAGGACGGGCTGGAGGAGGGAGAAAAAAACAAACAAAGAAAAGACAGTGCAGAAGATAAAGGCTCTGCATCAGCTCACTCTCGTCTTTTTAAGCAATTCTTTGTCACAACAAAATTTAACCCACACTTTTTCAGAAGGGTGAAACAAAGCAGAGCTGGAACTATTTGCTGCCATGGCTTTCAACAGCCTACTCCTCATATGACTCAACTAAGGTCCCAGAAAATTTTAAATCCAATCTGAGTGATGGAAAAATGTAAATTGACTGGCATTTATATAGCTCTTTTCTCGTCTTATCGACCACTCAAAGCACTTTACACTACAAGCAACAGTCGCCCATTTACACACACGTACAGACAGATCGTTTTATTCTATACATCCAATACTTTCTCCATCATAGACACACACAAATCACTCACTGGAGGCAATCTGGAGTTCAGTTCCCAAAGATCACATGGACCAAACGCACAACATCAAGCCATTTGCTTCAGCTCCCAGCTTCCTCTATCTCCTCTGAGCCACAGCAACCTCAAAGTAATAATAATGTAATATTGATGGAAGATTGACTTCACTAATTGCTAAGACAGTAGCTGGTTTATAGAGTTGTATAAGCTACCCTTAATTGTGATCTAAAAGCCTGACAGCTCAAGTTTGCCACCATAGCTTTAAAAAAAATGACCTGATTTATTCATTCATTTATATTCCATATGAATCCAGAGTGTTATAGCCCTAACAGCTAGTTCATCATTTACCGTGAGGTTCCAAACAGATTTACAACAACATTAGCCAACTAATAAATGGGCTAAAGCAACAGAGTGGCTCTTGATGAACTGTGTGTAATCGCTGGCTCTGATGACTGCTTTCTATCTGTGTTAGAGTAAGTTAATATGAAGGGCGAGTTAAGCATGTTTTGCATTATTTAAACACGAGTCACGGTGGCTAAAAAGCCCAAGACCCGACAGCTCTCGCTATCTTTTAACTAGCATGATTAAACATTAAAACACAGTCCTTCTCATCATATAAAAGGCAGAAATAATCAAACTCAGCCTCTCTACAAGTCTCTGTCCTTGGTACTGAAACATTTAGACCAGGCCATTATCACTTTCTCCGTGCGTCTATATAAATGCTACTGTAACAGGTAATATCTGATACTGCTACTTGCATTATTTTTTATTACACAGCTACAACAAACAGCAACTAAAAAAAAAAACATTCAGGCAGCTACTCCAGAACCAAACATAATAAATTATAGTTATAATTATATAATAATATAATTACTATTTTCTTATAATAATTATAAGAAAGCCAGACTTATGAGTTTCTCAGTTTCTCAGTCATTGAGGTCATGAGCCATTCGGTCTAGCATTTGAGTCAAAGACAACTGGACTTCTTTCTATAGATTCATGAGGATGTTTCACCTCTTCATCAAGTGGTATCTAATCCTGGGATCTTTATGTTTAAGGTCACATAAATGTGTGAATGACAGCTGAAGCACCTGGAAAAGGACCTCAAGAATTGTCTTAAATGTGGTACCAACATCTGAAACTCTTCAATCAGTTCTGAGAACTCACCACACTCAAGAGGCTTCGTGAAACACCTTCACAAACCTAAAAGGAACTGCAGTTTCCTTCAATGCTTAAGACTACCATGACCTGGATGACTGAGAATCTACACAGAAAATATTGCCTAGGGAGGGAGGAACACCCTTCAATTGGTGCAGGAATATGAAACAGTATCAAGGAAGTTGACTAAAGGAACCACCTCTGCTTTAACCTAATGTGCAGACGCCTTGGGTCCACAGTCGAGGGACATAAAGCTAAGCAGAACCAGCTGCTGAGTGAAAGGATAACACTGGTCTATGTCACTACAGATGCACTCAAGGACAATAAAGTGATTGTGACTGAGACTTTTAGTTTAGCTAACAATAGATACAACAAACAGCTATCCTAGCTCTGTAAGTACTTTAAAGCTCACTGAGGCATTAGAAGTTGTTTGTTTAATCTGTAGAGAAACCAAGCTGTCGTTTGATCAGAGGTTAAATACTTGAATTATTTCTTGTCGAGAAGGTTTGACTTCTTCACTGATAGTGACACCAATATGCAAGAGACTTACATTTAAATAACTTCATCATCAAACAAAGAAGATACAGTAAGTTTTAGATAGCTTATGTAGGCGTTTCCAGTCATTTTCAGTATTCATCCAAAGCTAAGTGAATCACCCACTGGGTGTACCTCCTTATTTCACCAAAGGCTTTGAATTTGCTACCAATCAGGGACTTCAGGAAGTTAAAACAGTGAGTACCGTTTATATAAAACAGAAATGGAAATTTTGAATATAAGTATATGAAACTCGTGGAGAGTCCTAGTAGATATGTCACCACAGCTGTGCAGACGCCTGCTCAGGCTCTTCAAGGTGCTGGAGGCATGTGGCTCCCAGGAGGCCAATCATTATCACTTGTTGTCGAGCTTCGAGCAGCATCAGTGACTATATCTGATGAGAATTACTTTCAATTGGAAAGAGCTGCTTGTTGGATTCCTATATTTGAAGCAGTGAATACAGCTGCTCTACTGGTATGAGTTTGGTGAACTTTTGTGATGGAAAGGAATCAGCTCTCCCAATTTTATTCTATTTTTTTTACATTAATGTGTGTTATTTATGATGCTTGTTCCGCTGTAGCCAACAAGCATACCACGATTTGTTTGTGCGTTCTCCAATGAGCACAAGAACCAATGTTAGTTCGTTAACCAATACTTTTCCTCAAAGATTCTTTTTTTCCTGATGAAATTAAGATAATAACGGAATAAATCAACAACAAATCAAAACAAGTTGAAAGTACTCAGGACAGATGAGATCCAATCAGAAATAATGAAGCTGTGATGAAAGGCAGGACAAGTCGGAAGTGATCCAATGAGAAGTAATCTCCTTGTAATTGTGTAAGGAAGGATTCAGCTAGCATCCATGCTTCCTGTTTCTAATGAAAACGCGACAACATGTCAACGCTTCGGAACAAGAAAAGAGCAGATATGTGGGAGCTCTTCACATTTGATCTCAAAGATGAGAAGCTTTGTAAACCGTGCTGAGCGAACCCTCACAGCCCAACATTTACACTTTATATTTTAATCAACTGAATCAGCTTCAGATTTAGCCTACTATAATGATATTTAGTCTAATAAAACTATAAGAATTTAGATGCCTAACTTATGACTAAAACTAAATGACCTTTTGGTCAACAGACTACAACTACATCGAAATTGCTGTCAAAATTAATGCCCGAACTATACTTCAGCAGGAAATCTACCCTCTTTTAACCCTGCGGCATAACCTTCCACGTACCCTGACATCTATCTTCCGAGAAATTTAACTACATGTCAGGTCACGGCGTAGGGCTAAGATAGGTCATAAGTAAATTTCCTGCAGAAGCCTAAATCAGGCACACTTAGGAGTACATCCATCCATCCTCTTCTGCTTATCCTTTTCAGGATCACAGGGGGCTTGGAGCCTATCCCAGCTACCATACAAGGTAGGTACAGCAAGGTACAGCCTGGACAGGTCACCAATCCTACACAGGGCTAAAACAGTAAGAGAGGCAACCATTCACACTCACATTCACACCTACAGGCAATTTAGAATCACCATTTAACCTAACCCCACTAACTGCATGTCTTTGTACTATAGGAGGAAGCCAGAGTACCCAGAGAAAACATGCAAACAGAAAGGCCCCGGCCAGATGGTGGAGTCGAACTGAGGACCTTCTTGCTGCGACCCACCACTGCTAACCACCGTGCTGCCCACACTGATGACTACACCGCACAAAAGTTCACTCACACACATCATACTTACAGCAATGCACTGCCTCATGATGCAGGACTGCTTCATGCGTCCCGGCCCGCCGAACTTCTTCATGTCTTTGCAGAAGTGACACTCTCCGCACTCCGTCCGCAGACACGCCTCGCATTTCCGACAGCGTGTCCGTCTCCTCCTGGCTCCAGATGTACCCCGGCTGGCCGACAGCTTGACCGCTGATGCGGGAGATGCTGCCATCTTAGGTTTTGGCCGGTTGGGAGGCCGGGGCTAAGGAAAAAAAAAAGAAAAAGGAAAAAAGAAATGGTAAATGGCCTGTATTTGTATAGCGCTTTACTTAGTCCCTAAGGACCCCAAAGCGCTTTACACTACATTCAGTCATTCACCCATTCACACACACATTCACACACTGGTGATGGCAATGCTACATTGTAGCCACAGCTGCCCTGGGGCGCACTGACGGAGGCGAGGCTGCCGGACACTGGTGCCACCGGGCCCTCTGACCACCACCAGTAGGCAACGGGTGAAGTGTCTTGCCCAAGGACACAACGACCGAGACTGTCGGAGCCGGGGCTCAAACCGGCAACCTTCCGATTACAAGACGAACTGCCAACTCTTGGGCCACGATCGCCCCAAGAAAGACAAAACAGAGAGGAGGACAAAGTGCGGTGCATCAGTAACGATAAGCCAACAAGTATGCACTTAAAGGTCAGATAGAGTCATGTGTTGGCGAAGAGTGAATGTTCAAAATATTCACCAAGTACATGTGAAGCACGCCGCGGGATGCAGCGCAGCGCAGTTAATTAATATAACAATTAGGATGTCATTGGCAAAGTACTCGCATCATTAGCTTTCACTACCTTTGGTTTGCATTGTTAATAACAAACCGCTGTACATGTTTATCATCATTCTGATGACTGATTATCTCCATTCTAATAATGAAGCTCTGCAGTCGAGCGGCCCTTTTAGAGCACACTTACAATCATGTTACATAAAAAGAAAAAAAAAGAAAAAAAGAGGCTATTAAATCCAGCTGCGGTTGGTGCTACAGCTGACGTCTAAAGTACTGCCTGGACCCTTCTTTGTTTCCCCCCCATCTCTGGGTCAAGATTTCCAGGCGCAGACGAAAGCAAAAAGGAAAAAAAACACCTGCATTTATATACGCAAAAACAGCACATAACACATATCCACAAACCTGATCGAAACATGCTGCGCATAAACACATTATTCACGCCTGGTATAGCTCAGAGTACGAGAGAAAACAAACACATCAAAAACGTCCCTGGAGGCGTCTTCCAAATTTAGCACCTCAATTGCTTGCATGTTTCTACTTCAAAGAGGAGCTGCACTTATGGCTACATTTCACACATGGATCACTAGGATCTATTATTCCATGATTTACAGCCATGCGCGTTATTAAATGTGCTCTATTTAACAGAAGTGGCCAATTGAAATGAGGGAGTCTTTGATCAGCGTCATTATTTTTCTTGTGTCATATATATATATATATATTTTGCCCCCACCCCCTCGGGCTCACATCCCCACCACAACAATGTATTTTTAACATGAAAACCACAAGTCAAAACACTGCCAGCCGTGCCACATGAAGAAAAAAAATCAAAAATAAAAAGAGTGGAGTGTGTGAAATGAAATAAACATGAACGAGGAGTGCAAAACACTGCAGCTCCTGGAAATGAAGATCGGATTTCTTTAGTTACATCGGCAGTGCAGATTTTCCTAGTGTCAGCATAGCAACAGCCACGTCCCATTCCCTAACAGAACAGTCTATGACACACGGACTTGTAACCAATAAGAACTGTAATGAGACCATCTAACACAAAAAAAAAGAAAGAAAAAAAATTAAGTAGGCTCTATCTTGCGCACATTGTAATAATTTATTCCAACAATAGCCACAGAATTGACTGACATAGGCAGTCAGATATGTGGTGACCAGACAGGATTAGCGGGAGATATTGGTGGGTGTGTGTGTGTGTGTGTGTGTAGGATGGGATGGTTGGGGAGGGGGTGGGATTAAGAAGAGAAGAAACAATGAAATGAGACCAGATTACCCAGCAAAACAACACACATGATGTTCTGCAACTCAGCTTTTGCCATTTTAAGTGTCAGCTGATGGGCTGAAGTCGCAATAGATTCACACGAAACAACAAGTAACCAGGCCGTGCAGGAACACTGCCTCCATTCATGTTTGTTTATGTCTGTGACATGAACCACAAGGAGGCAGGTTTTGGATTGTAGTCTATATTTTCCACCAATTCCCCCTCCAACTCTGCTCCCTCCCTGCAGACAGATAAGTGGGGTGATCTCTAAAGCAGATATCCTTCTGACACACAATTTTCAATCACAGGAAAGGCTGGCAACAGCAACATCACCAACTTCCCTTAAATCTCAGTAAGTACTCCCTGTATCTGCTCATGTTTTTGTGCAATGATATCCAAGAACTCCTGACAAGAAAATATGTCACCGGTGGCAGCTAAGCCTTCATCAGCATGTTTCAGGAAAAGCAGCCAATGAAATCTGTATTATGTAGCGTGTGCCTTTTTACAGCAAGAAGGATGCACATTTGTCCCCTTTGTGCAGTAACAAGGACAGCACGGGTGACCCGCTAGTGATTTCTTAGCACTACAGAGCTCATTCAGCTGGAAAACATTATGAGGAGCAGACCCTTATGTTCAGTGACACAGCCCTGAGCTAGTAGGAAGATACCCATCATTGCAGTGAAGACAGCACACACACGAACACACACTGCACACAATATGGCAAACTTCACAATCAGATAGCTGACAGCAGTAATACATGGAACACTGTGATGATCTAAACTCTGCACTGACATAAACACACCACGTTCACGTTGCTCTGATGCAATAACGGTTCCTGGTATTCACAATTTCTCTTCAAGGGGATATAGATAAGTAAACTTTTCAATGGAGATCAATTACAATGTCAATCAGTTTTAAAATCTCCATATATACAGAGCATGCATCGGAGATATTGAGACCACACAGCACAAGCAGATAATCGGGCAGTGATATTTCACAAGTTGCTCAGGTTGAAGTTGAACTGCTATGCTTTGGAGCAACGCAGTGATTTAACAGTTATACAACCTGCTGTGGACGTAATACATCCCAAAGATGTTTGAATAGTTGAACTTTGGGATAAAACTTGGAGGGGGGAAAAAGCCTTTTTAATATCTGTCAGCAGAGCAGAATTGACTCATTCATCTGCAGTCAGCATTTTTTTAATCTAAATGCAGGCACAGGCTTAATGTAAGGGGGGTGTGGTTCAGAGTAAAGAGTGTAGGGGGGGAAATATTTGAATTAACAATTTCCGTGCAAGTCCCATCGTCTAACGTTTTCACAAAAAATTATGTCTTTTCATTAACGCACACTGAAAGAAAAACCTTCCCCTTTTGTTTTGGTTTACCATGACATGTATTCTGATATCAATCGACAGGTTTACAATCAGACCGTTAGAGATTCAGCTCCTGCATCTTCACACAACCAATAGCAACCTCGAGCTACATAAACAGAAGCTCCTATTGCTGGATTTATCTGATAATAAAAATGCAAGCACGCACGCACGCACAAACAACAAATCTACCACAAAAAAAGAAGCAAAAAAAAATAAAAACAAAGGCAAAAAAATAAAATAGAAAATCAAAGCCCAAGCACAGAAGATAAACTGAATCAGTGCTTTTGTCTTCAGGTATCTCCATTACTTCACTGCCCTGTGATGCTGCACACTGCTCTGTCTCACACAAGCATTCCTCTGGCGGCCTCCTTACGCCTGCCTGCAGGGCTTTTAGGGTGCTAACCTGCTCGGAGTCTGAGTCGTAGTCCTCATCATCGGCGCTCAGCGACATGGCCATGGCTGGTTTTCAGATACCATCCAGCTTACAGCAAACTGACATGGCTGCAGTCTCCTCCTCCTCCTCCTCCTCCTGCTACTGCTGTCAGGGCTATAGCCCTCCCTCCTGCTCCAAAAGCTCCACAATACCACAAGCAGATGTAGGAAACACATACAAGCCTGCCTCATTAATATGGATCGACTCACTGAGGAAGAGGAGGGGGTGCTGGGCAGCGCAGAGCCAATGGGAGGCTGCTGTGAATCAGAATATGCACTCGGGGGGAGTCTGCCTCCATCCAATGTGGAGAGAAAATGCAGTAAAGGTATTATCATATTTATGATGAGTAGCAGAGGGAGAGGAGAGCAGGCTCTGCACAGCCAGAGCCAGATGGCATCTCATTACAAAAGGCAAACACAAAGAGGCCCCACGACCAGCAGCTGGCCTTTGGAGAGCCCGGTGGGGGAGATCCTGAGGGTTTGTAAGACCCATACAAACTTCACTTTCATGCATTCCTGTAAAGCACATCTCATTCTTAAACTTTCAGCTGAGGCTCCGATGTCTTGTGTGTTTGTTTGGATACATTTTTAATCACACATATTCAGCGACTAAAATAGAGCAGCACCGTGGCATATTTAAACACTTCTAATTAAAATTGCAACCATCACACAGATTAAAGCCATTTATTCACATTTTGATTTGTTTTGGGATATCTTATGTTACACCGTGAGTGAGATAAGAATTGTACTGATATTAAGGAGCATGTTTTTTTTGTTGTTGTTGTTATATTTGGATAATAAATGAAAAGCCTCAATTATGACCTCACAGTCTGCTGCTCAGCTCACGGCTAGAGAAACTCAGGTAACATGACATCAAATGCGCTTCGAGCCTTCTGACATCAACAACCATTTTCGTCTTACGATATCACAATTTCAAATGAACCGTATCGCGGTGTTTCGAACAAATGCGAAACACCGCATTTGTGGAACTCGACACCACTCAAAACATATGACAGCAAAAAGGCTAGCGAGGGCAATATTTCTGGATCTCTGTAAATATTTAGTCCCCCCAACGTAAAACGCGAAGGCTGTGACATGTTGAGACATGCCATATAATTTCTGCTCTTAGTAAACAATGTTTTTATGGACACTAAAGGCTTGTTTTGGATTCGGAAGGCACACCAAAAAGCATTAATGACAACAAAACACATGTCAAATTATGCAGAGGAGCAAAAATATCTCATCATTTACTTCATTAGGCAATACTGCAGCCCGTTATGACAAAATTATGCAAACTGTTAAATCTCCTGCTAAAGGGAAGGAGTGCAGTGAGTGAGGGAAGACAGGACCTTAGCCATTAATAATTGTCCTGTACCAGATATGTACCTATATAACATAGGTAAAGAAATATATAAAATATGCACAACTGTATTGATAGGTAAATATCTATTTAAAATATACTCAGTGATGTTGCTTGCACCACAAATTTAAGCAAAAGGTGCATAAGCTTTGTACTACACAGGTATGTAGCACATAAAATGATTCTCAAGTGCCTGAAAATTAAGTAAAAACACTATATTTGCTGGAAAACAGATGTATTGCAGGTGACACTTTCTTACCTTTATGGTTTTCTTAGGCCAGTACACCACAGGATATCCAGTGATGGCTAATTTAGGGTCATCATCAGTATGTTCCTTTAAGACAACCTAGACGGGCACAGAGAACAAAATCAAAATAGGGCCGAACTATGATTCCTGTCTGTTAAGTAATCTGAAGGCATGCCGCAAACATGTTTGGTTTTTTGGTTTTTTTACCTTTAAGTCATCCAACAGCGCTTGGGGGTTCTCTATTCCCATTGGAATACATTTCCTATTTTCCGGGAGTGACTCGAGCTTTTCAATCAGCGTCCTTAGCCCATTCAGTTCAAACTCTGTTAAATGAATCCATTTATTCTGAGGCTCTGAGTTCGGAGAGTCTGAAGGAGTTTTAGGGAAATCTAAAGAGGCCGAGCTGGGGTTACAGCTGTCCTCAGAGTCGATGGATAAAACAGCTTTGAGATGTTGGCCCTTCCCATTGTCGGGTGTGCAGGGTCCATCCTGAGGAACTCTCTCTAGTTTTTCACCCTGCTCATCTCTGACATGAGTCCCACACGAGTCCTCGTTCATGTCTTGACTCCTGGAGTCAGAGGAGGGGCTTTCTGTCTTTGACTTTGTCTCAAAATCTGCAGGGATGAAAGCAGATTTCCTATAATGGATGTTTTGATAACGGGCATACCAATGAGCAAATAATTTCTCTAGTTTGGGGAGCACCTGTTAGTAATCCTGAAATTATGGGTCAATTTGTAGGTTAGCACATATAACAAAGCAACAACAACACATCCAAACCCCTGAAACATTCAAGTTTGATCTAAAGTGACTTCCTGTGACATACCAGCTGGGTTAGACTCCAGTCAGTGCCCCTTCCCCTCCCCGGCAACCACATGTCGCTAGGGAAAAATATGTATTACCCAACCAGCCGGCGAGCAGTTGCTGGTGGTTGTTGGTCACAAAGAGGTATAGAGTGCAATTACTTTGGTGCCGTAATTGAGGTTTTTCACTCACCCATAGATTCTTTACGGATCTCCTGAGAAAAGTAGGACCGTTTGGTAAGGCAATGCAGGTATCTCTCCAGGACATACCAGCATATCTCATAATAGAAGGGGAAACGAAACTTGGAATGAACCTGAAGGGATGACAAAAAAAAAAAATTAAAAATGACAGATTCAATTAAAGAACCATTAAAAAGTAAATGAAAATCTCAAATGGATGCTTTCAATGATTGGTCATTTAAGTAAGGTTAAAACAAAGTTGGCCTTCCATTACCACAAAAGCTTTAATGCATATAAAAAACAGCTTAAAGCGTAAGTCAAACTATAAAGGACTATAAGGAACGAGGCGGCTGCTATCTGTAGCAGTATCTTGTGCTCTGACAGTCAGAGGCTATGCAGAATTCTCAGTAATGCAACTGTAATCCCAGCAGACCAGCTCACATTTAACAGGAAGTGGAAAAAGATAGCCACAAAGATGTTAATGCGCAACGCAAGTAAAATATAGAAAGAACCCAAGAAAGGGTTACTTTATCCAAAAATTAGTTTTGCAAATGCCCACACCTCTTATTCTCCTGTCTCTCTCAAGGGTAAACTTTTCACCTTCCCCTGGTTCTCAGAGAGATTCATTTCTCCCACGTGGAGTTTACTATATTGCAGTCCAGATCAGAGTTAATCCACAAAGTGGAGAAAATAGACTCCTACCTTTGTCCTGTTCTCTATCTCATAGATGGTAAGCTGCATAGGAATGTTAAAGCTGTGCAGAATGTTGCCTCCAAACACCAGTGTGTCCACGGGAGTGTAGACAGCGTGGATCCACCCTTAATTACAGAGAGTTAAATGTGTTATAAAATGGTCAAATATTCAAAGCTGAGCATTAACGGAGCCTAATCTATTCCTGCTGGCTACTTTAAGACAACCATGCCAACACACCAGATGGGATGAAGAAGGTGTATCCTTGTTGAAGCTCCACTCTCTGGCATCCATCAGCTCGGTCTCCCAGGAAGACATCACTCTGCTTGCCTGACAGGACCCAGTCCTCATACAGGGCAAGGTTATAGGGAGTTGGAGGCACAAGCCAGAACACCTGAGGAGAAGCAGTCATTTCTACTTAGAGTCTGTAACTGTTAACAACATTCAAAGCTTTGAGGAATATTAGCAGACGTCTTCGTAGGTGTGATCAGTATATCCTAAAGAGGCAACCAAGCTTTACAAAGAAAGAATAAACTTACTTTCTGTCCCTTGAATACGTGATACCAAACTGAAGTTCCCCCAAAATCGATGTGGAAATCTGTGTAGCAGCCCTTCACGCTCATCAAACAATACCTACAAAGGAAATTAGAAAATCATCTAAGAGACAAGAAGTAAATAGGTAAACAGAAAAAAGTGGTAAACACAACATGGCTAATTACAAGGCAGCAATAATCTCAGGATGCTACCGACACAGGTAACTCTCGGGAGCGACACAGCGTAGAAAACACTTCACAATAAGGCAATTCTCCTCTAGAAATTAATTTAGGAATGATTAGAACCCCAAGACACAAATGATTTGCCAATTTAGCTAAAGAGCATAATCTCTAAGAGAATCCCCACTGACTTGGAGACATTTAAAGGAAAGCCCTTCTAAGGACATCTTGCACACGATGATACTGTGAATGCCACTGAGAGAGAATCTAACACCTTCACAAATAAAAAGAAGTTTGAATTTTGCCAGTTGAACCATCCGTCAAACAGCAAAGCCAAAATTTAAAAAAAGAAAATAAAAATCCTGACATCATTATTGACTATTTCACAGCTTTTTAATTTAAAGACTTGTGTGTTATCACCGCATGAAAGAAGACTGAGTTCATAGTGAATCATAAATGAGAGCATATCCAGGGTAGCTTTCACTGCAACAATAATAAAAAATTTAACGCTCTACAGCTATATCACGAGTTTCACCTCACTAGTTCTCGGCTGGACCCTGTTATGCCTTCAGAGCTGGCTTAATTCTTCATGGCATAGATTCAACAAGGTGCTGGGAACATACCTCAGATGTCGGTTCATATTGTTTTTGGTTTTTTTCCTGGTTTTTTTTTTTCTTTTTCTGAACTTTATTTGAAATTATAAAGCGAACAGTCAGTCATTCCAGTTCAGATGTTGGTTCATATTGATGTGAGGCCATTTGAGTACAGTGACATCAATGTCATGTTTAAAAGAAAATCAGTTTGAGCTATGTGATCTGGCACATTATCCTGCAGGAAGCAGCCATTAGAAGATGGCTGAACCACTGATACAATGCAGGAAGGAAGGAAGGAAGGAAGGAAGGAAGGAAGGAAGGATGGATGGATGGATGGATGGATGGATGGATGGATGGATGGATGGATGGATGCTTTCATGTTGGTCTGACCCCATCTTAAAAATGTCAGTGTGGTCTTCTGCTGCTGTAGTCCAAGATATGCATTCAGAGATGCTCTTCTGCATAACTTGGCTGTAACAAGAAGTTGTTTCAGCTTCTGTTGCCTTCGTATCAACTCAAAGCAACCTGGATGGGTTGGCTGTGCAGTAAATCAACATTTTCATATGACCAGCGAGTCTGGGACCAACAACCATGCCACGTTCAAAGTCACTTATGTCACCTTTCTTCCCCATTCCCCACTCAGTTTGAACATCAGCAGGCTGATTAGATATTTGTGTTAATGAGCAGTTTAACAGGTGTACCTAACAAAAAGCTGGTGTCCAATTAAATAGAACAGGAGGTGAGAAACAACATGGGATGTGTCTTCATGCAACAGTATACTAGATTAACAATTTTAAAGTGAAGCCTCTAGGCAAAGGAGACACCAGTGAGTGTGCTGAAGGGAAAAATACAAGAGTACAGATGACTGAAATGTTTTAGTTTTGAAAATGGCTTTATTTTGAGTAATAGATTCTAAACTAGCTTCTGCACAGTGTGCTGAAATTGCAGCAGTAAAATCGTTTTGTTTGATATTCTACTCTGTTACACCCTAAACCACTGCCAGCATCTCCCTAACCTCTATGAACAATACAGGAGATTAGCAGGGTTTAAGTGTAACAGTAGAAAATATGGGCAGCTGACATTAAAAAGACAGGCAGCCCTGGTTTTGATTCATTTTGACTCTTCAACGGCTGATTGGCTGAGAGGTGTGTGTGTGCAGTCAGACCACAGTTGTTAGAAACCTTTCTCTTATGCGAGGAGGGGGAAAAAAATCCTGCTGCCTAGCAACAACAAGGAGCACGTACAGGAGGTGACAGTATGCAGTACTCTACCGTGATGGAGCGATGGATGAGAGATGGGAGGAGAAACAGACATTTTCTACAAGTGTTTACTTTTTATTAGTATTTATTTTCTTGCTCTACACACAGTTTTTTTTTCACCCCTCGTAGACTGACACACAGCTCCAAAGAGAACTTCATAAAAACAAAAGCACAACAGTGCAATGCATACCTTTGCACTTTGGGGTATTTCATCTCTGAGATGATATTGGTGGCTTCAGTTTGGCTTTGTTTCAAACCAGGAGGCCACATGTTGTCCACCCAGTCCACTTGATCCACCTATAAGAGCAATCAAAGCAGCACCATTCAGCAACCAATCACAGTGTTCTATCATCTTCTATTTTTGTCATTCTTCTTTGAATCTTTCACCAGATTTGTGACCTCTATCAAACCTCTTATAGTATGATACACAGCGAGGGTCGGGGGCAGATTACCACTGTGGGACGCTTGATGAGGTTCTCCAGCTTGGTGTGGCTGAACTCCAAGCTAATGACATTGAACAGTTTGTCCCGCTCTTCCTCTGGCGTCTCATAATAGCGGACAAACTGAGCCATGCTCATTTCAGAACCTTTCTGAGTGCTCACATCCATAACGTCCACAGACCGGCGACTGCCTGCGAAAAACAACCAGGATATGATGAATTTAGCCAATGAGATCATACGCATCAACATCAACACACAATCCAGTGCAGTCTGTCTGTGAGTCGGCGTATGCTTTGTCATATTTATACACAGAGAAGTTGTACTGTTGCAAAATATTCTACTATGAACAAGAGCAGTACTTCTTATTTGTAATTCCCAAATTTAACCACTAGATGGGGCAACTACACCCCAATCATACCCTGGCTCAATTTCTTCCAGGGCACACTTAACATAATTATATTCCACTGCATTAGAAAACAGTCGCAAACAGAAAACAGCATGATGAGACCTTTAACATAACCCCACAATATGAGCAAGAGGCCCTGGGTGAACCTATCGTGATGATCCTACACACATAACACAATAGTACAAGAGGTAGACACAGACAGAGATACAGGCATACAGCAGAGTGACTAACAGATGCATGCTCACTAAATAACTTATTTCCTAAGAAAAATACAAAAAACAACACTGATGTATTAACATGCATGATTAAAATGTGACTTTTTTTGACGTTCTCTTCTATTTTTTACGTCCATTTCTAGCATTTGGCATCGGCAACATCCACTAGATTTGGATGGTTGGTAGGCAGATCAGTAAATAAATCATTTCTACTATATCTTTCAAGTTAGCAATTTCTATAATATCAGATAAAATTAGCAAATTGTTGTGACAAAACTAAAACAGCTACTCATTATCCTGAAACTTCCCACATGTCTAGTCATAGTTAGTGCAGACTGAACATGTTTAATCATAAATTAAATTAAAAGGAAATTTGACCATGAAACATGACTTCATTACATTTTTTTAAGTCAGCATGGAGCCTCACCATATCACAGACTGTTTTGGGGTTTGTTTGTTTGTTTTTTTACTTTTTACAACAATGCAAAAGCCCTTATTCTCTGAAGAAGATGCAGATATACTTTGGTCGTGTTTGCACACAGGCTAAGAGTAATAAGTATATGCACGGGTAAAAATATGCATGTGTGTGCATCGGTGTCTACTTACCAACTAGTCCTTTAATTTCACTGACTGTGAATTCTGGATCTGGCATTCTGCATATTTATAGGAAAGGGATGCATGTTGTTTAGTTCCCAAAGACTTAAAACCATAAATATATATACAAATAAAATAGAAAGTAGGTTGAATCTACAGCATGTGCACAGGCATTGCATATTTAAAGGAAAGGTTTCTCACCTGATCCCTAATTGATCGTTCTCTTTAAAAATGAGAGGGATCCTTAGACCCTCCCTTTGCACATACTCATAAGTGAAGTCTGCAAGACAGTAGTTTTACATTTAGGTCCAAAGCAATTATTTGAAAACTACTGCAGTCACATGTAACCTATAAGAAAGCTAATATGCACCGTGCTGCTTTACCTTTACCCTCCATCACCCGGACAAAGTCTGCGCTGTAGCTGTCACTGAGGACCTTTTCCTCCACGCTGAACCCTCTGATGTTTACAATTTCCTCCACGTCAGACAGGTCCTCGTTTTCGTCGTACATCGTCCGGGAGATGGAGCGCTGCCATTGAAAACGAGATGTTTTACAAGACAAAAACAGAGCCACGCGGAAAGAGAGAACTCTTTCTACCCCAAAAGGCCACTTTCTGCCCCCCTTGAACGGTCATTGTGACTCGTGTGAGGGAACCGATCGTTAATTTTACGTGTGACTTTCAAACTGGAGCAGTGGGTTGTGCTAAAGTTTTGATAGTACTATAACAGCAGTCATTTCTTTGAATGTGTGAACCAGTGCAAAAACTACTAAGCCAGCTGTTTGTGATATTTTATGGAAGCGATTGTAAAATGTTTGCTCGACTCCGCTGCTCCAGATATTGATTTATCTCGTTTTAATTACGCTACGCTCGCTCAACTACTGCGATCAGAAAAGAAGTTATAGACTCTAAAATGCGACAGTTAGCCGTTTTCCCTCGTTTTGCTTAAACTTGGACATCTTAAGTGACTTGACAGATATCCCAACGCTCACAGTGGCGAGGGTTAGCTTAGCTAACTAATTAGCTCGCTGCCAGTCTCGCCTCATAAGCTAACATTTAACACGGCAGATGGTACACACCAGCCTGCGTCCGGATTCAGCACACGTCTCTGCGGCCTGAGCCATCGTCTTTTACGATTGTTTTCCGGCCACTCAGTTTCGCGAATGCATCTCCGTGCGTGGCGAAGTTGAGAGAAAACACTTAGCACGCTTTACGGGTTCAAAACAAGGGAACCATGTTTTTGTGTATTACGTCACCGCCAGGAACCAAAACATTGTTGGACAACGTCACGGCATGTCAGTACGCTTTTTAACCGCGCTCACCAACAATAAACATTCCCCACGTCACACGGTTTTATTGTAGTAGTGGGGGGGAAAATGATACTAATACTGGTTAAACCCCTTGTTATCGAATAGCGCTGATATCTATTTTAAACATCAAGCAATAAAAAGGAGGTATATTTACTCACTTTTATTAAACTATAAAGAACGGTACATTTAACTTAAAAAGTTTATTTTTTATTTCCTTGTTTATAAGTTTTACACGTGCAATTCTAATAAGCTTGTTTCCACCGCTGAAAAATAAGATAAAATGTAAAAAAAAATAGTTATTATCTTAAAATGTTAACTAAATAGCTTGAAATTTCAAGCTATTCAATCAGGGTTTTTTTCTCCTTTTTCCCTAGTGCGAGGAAAGTACAGAGTTAATTCAAAATTTGGGGTTATTGTTGCAATTTTTT
>NW_005187464.1:1191166-1202430 GCF_000239375.1 Pundamilia nyererei | reverse complement strand
TTTTTTTCCACTGGGAGAAACAAGGGTCCGTAAAACGTAGCTCAGTCGAAATTATAGGTTAACTCAAAATCTTGACTTACCAACTTAAAGCGCTGAGAACATTTTGAGATAATAACTCCGAATTTGAACTTACCTCTGCCTGGCATCATTTTTATTTATTTATTTATTTATTTATTTTTAAATCAATGGCGGCGGAAACAAGCCTCCGTTAAGCGTAGCTAAGCTGAATTTTCCGGTTATTTTCTCAAAACTTCAACTTAACATCTCGAATTTCCAAATACTTCCTCAATTTTCGAGTTATTTACTCATACGGTTGAGTAAGTACCGGCAAAATGTGACTTTAGCCATTTTTTCAAAAAATGTATGTATTTATTTATATTGGCAGAAACAAGCTAACATATATAACTCCGTAGTTACACTATTATCGCTGACTAATTAATAATGAGTAGCACCATGTTTTTAAAGCAAATGCTCAGCAGCGGATGTTTCCATGGGAGCGCGCAGACTTATGGGTAATGCAAGGTGCAGGCGGTACAGCGGCACGCTGAAGAACGACAAGAAATTGCTTCCGCAGTTCAGTTAGCGTGCGAGGTTAAATGCTGTGTAAGTGTACGCTGTCCTTTTTTAAGTAACAGAGTGTTTTTGCTAAGTGTCGCAGTATGAGTCTGAACGAGCATTCCCTGCAAGCGCTGTCCTGGAGAAAGCTGTACCTGAGTCGAGCTAAACTGAAGGCTTCCAGTCGGACCTCGGCTCTGCTGTCTGGATTTGCTATGGTAACACGGTCTCCTGGCAAGCACTGGCACTCTTCCGAATCTGTTAGAGGACATTACTGACCTGTGTTGTAACGTTGTGTTTCCTGTTTCCTTCCGTCTTCTCAGGTGGCTATGGTAGAAGTGCAGCTGGACAACAGCTACCCCTACCCACCTGCCCTCCTTATTGCCTTCAGTGCCTGCACCACTGTGCTCGTAGCCGTTCACCTGTTCGCTCTGATGGTCAGCACCTGCATTTTACCCAACATAGAGGCCGTGAGCAACGTCCACAATCTCAACTCGGTGAAGGAGTCCCCACATGAGCGAATGCACCGGCACATTGAGCTGGCGTGGGCGTTTTCCACAGTCATTGGTACTTTGCTCTTCCTGGCAGAGGTGGTTCTACTCTGCTGGGTTAAGTTTTTGCCCATCAAGCCCAACAAATCCAGCAACAGCACAGTTTCCTCCGGAGTGGCTGCTGCCATTACCTCCACCTCCATCATGGTGCCCTTTGGTTTGGTTTTCATAGTCTTCGCTGTGCATTTCTATCGCTCCTTGGTGAGCCACAAGACTGACAGACAGTTTGAGGAGCTGGAGGAGCTCTCCAACCTCACCAGGCTACAGAACGAGCTTGATAACAGAGGAGAATCTTCCATCTTGCAGTCGCCAAGCTCACATTTCCCATAGTCGGGTCCAGCTGATGCACATCTGTGTTGGAACTCGTGACCCCTTTGGGAATTCTCCAAGTCAGAAGCCTCGTTATTGGCTTCTATGGTTTTTACAGGAATGACGATTAATCTCACTCTTTATTGTGAAACTTATTTTGTGAAGAACAGTTGTATTTTTTAGAAAACACACTTGATTGACTGTGAACTCGTATATCCGCCGTGCTGCATGTAGCTTGAAATCGGAAAGTCTTAACAGTGGTAGCTGCCTCACTGATCTCCAACGGTATGGGAGAGATGTCTGAACAGTAACCTGGAATCCTGTCTGTTGCTGCCTGCTGTATTTATTTAACCGTCTGTCAGTGAATACTTCATTTGTTTATGTATATTACCATGTGAACCACGTGTATTTAACCCTTTATTTACACGGTCTTATTGTTTTTGTTTTTTTAAATTTTCATCATTTGCATTCAGAATGCTCTCCATTTGTGTCGACTAATCAGCTGCACAACTTACAGTACAACTTCAGTATGTTTTGCTGTCTTGTTTTGCACAGGCTGTGGTGTTCAAATAAACACCTTTTCACAAAGTGATGTTAAAAGTTAACGATCATAGCAAAAATCAAAAAACGTGACTGCGTGTGGAGAGTCTGGTTTGGGCTTCGTGAGGATGCTGACTTGCCAATAGATAGATGTTCTGTCCTTATGTTACACAGACTTTGCACTATGGAGCTGGCAGGATAAAGAGCCTCTAATGCCAGAGCAAGCCAGACATTTGTGTTATCACACACTAGATTATCTAGAAAATTATGCAGTATATGTATGAAAAAGAGCTTAGTCCTATCTGTTTGCCTTAGACTGCTGACATTTTTATACACACTAACACAGCTTTATAATCTCATTGGGATCTCTGCTGGAAACTTAATGTTAATATTAATTGTTAGTGCTGTATTTTGAAGAGTCTGAGCACTCACATATTCTGAACTGGCATTTTGCCTTTGTGATTCAGTCTTGAAGTACATACGGAGAGCTTTCCAATTGTGTTTTTAACATAAAAAGTTTTGAATTAAGAGTCTATGTGAGGCTGTAGTCCAAATGTGGTCAGAGATGTGTTTACTTAAGCAGCTGGAACATTGATAGATGGCCATAATCCAGTTGCTAGTGAATTCTAAAAAATTAAAATATAATGAAAAAGTTTTTTGGGTTTTTTTTGTATTTCTAAAGGGGAAACCATATTACACTTAGAGTGACATTTTAAGCTTTTTTTTTGTTTGTTTTAATTTTGATGAGTATGGCTTGTAGCTCATGAAAATCTGAAATCCAGTCTCCTGAGTTGGCTGACCACTTGCACACAGTAACGGCAGAGTCAGCACACCTTGTAGTAGAATGCTTGGCTCTGTGGGAAGGGGCTGAGTCCTGCTGGAAAAGAAAATTGGCATCTCCTTAAAGCTTGTCAGCAGATGGAAGCATGCAGAGCACTGGAAAACCCTGGCAGACATCTGTGTTGATTTTGGAGTTGATGTAAAACACAGGACACACACCAAAACAGCGGCAGATAATACAGCACCTCAAATCACCACAGACTGCAGAAACTTCACACTGGACTTCAGACACTATGGAGTCTGCGCTTCTCAGTTCTTCTTCCAAACCTCTAAGACTGTAATTTGCAAACAAAATGCAACATTTGCTTTCGTCTTAAAAGAGAACTTTGGACCGCTGAGCAAATTCAGTTCTTCATCTTTAGCCGAGGTAAGACATTTGTGATGTCTCTGCTTCAGGAGTGCCTGAATATCACTTCCTGAGTCAGCTGTTTTTGACAATCCTCTCAAAGGTGTGATTATCTTTTTTGCACCCTTTCTTGCCACACTAACAGTCAACTTTTTAAATCCTGTGATGAAGCACTCTCGAGAACAGCCAGCCTTTTCAGCAATGACTTCCTGTGTTCATGCGCAGTGATGATCATCATCATCATCTAGTCAACTGTCAAGTCAGCAGTCTTCCACATGATTGTGGTTGGTGGTATTGAACTAAACCGTGAGATACACTGTATTTATACTGTTTGAATAGTAATTTACTCAAACTCTAAATTAAATATTCTAATAATTTTAGATACAGGATTCTTGATTTTCATCTATATTCCATAATCACCAAAATTAAGAAAAAAAGAAATGTAGTGAAATATATCACTGCGTGTGCGATGAATATAGAATAATATGAAATTTTATCTTTTTGTATTTCTTTGAGAAGCAGTAGTATTTTTCAAGGTTTAGATGTGGTAAACATAGCAAAATATCATCCTCTTACAGACTGGTTGTTAGGACTAGTGTTTTATTCTTAGGACAACTACACAAACTATAAACAGAACAAAGCGGCTTGTGTGTTAGTTACAAGTTCACAAGGATTTACACACTCAAGGCTAATGTGTGATCAGACACCATATGACAAACAGATGGATGTGTAATACTGAATTTATCATATGACAATCTCTTTCAACTCTGTGCTCATATTTTTATGAAGTCATCCAATATAATGTTTTCAATCTTAAGAGGTATATATATATATAAAATCTGATGAGGCATTTTTTTCCTTTATGATCTATTATCTAAACACTTTTAATTGGCATTGGCAACAGATAAATTTGTCACATTAATGGATGATTAAAGGATTTTGCCCCTCTGACAAGGACAAATAATCTGTGACAAAATGGATACATACCCATTATGCTTTTTTTTTTTTTTTATTCTTTATCAGCAAGCATGCGGTGAAGTGGAAACTTGCTCTTGATCCTCTTGTTGTTTATCAGAACCGGCCAAGGTAAGCTGATTCGGCTTCCCTTAAAACCAGCTGAGTATCGATCAGGTGTACCTGAAAATAGAAGATAAGTGCATGCTTTCATGCACAGTAGTACAAATGGAACAGGGCTTTGTTGTCAGTGCTCATATGATTATGTCATGTAAGCAGTGTAATGTAATTAGTCGTGTAATTTAATTTTGATCCATGGCTGTAACAGTCAGAAGCAACGCTGTACCTTTGGAATCTGATATTTTGCAGGCATTGGTGTGGCATCTCTCCCAAAATCAGACAGGGTCCCACATTTTGGCACTCCATCCACCCAAAGGCCTTCATAAAGCTGGCCTTTGTCACAGTAGTAGAACTTTCCACGACCATCCTTCTTCCCCTCTCGCCAGCTACCTTCATACCTGTTTCCATTTGCTTAAACAAAAATTTGAAAGTCGCATTATAACATCCAAATTATAATCTAGTTTTGATTCACATGCATGTATAGAAAATTTTCTCTTACAAAATATAAAGATTCCTTCTCCATGATTCTTATCCTTCAGCCACTTGCCCTCATAGATGTCTCCATTTGCATAGTATATCCTTCCCCAGCCACTCCGTTGGTCCTCGCTCCACTCCCCCTCGTATACTGATGAGTTTTTGTAAAAGTATGTGCCATACCCCTGAGAAGCCGGACAAGTACATCACTGACCATACATACCGATATGTCTTGTAGCGTGCATGTGAAACATTATGGCAGATACATACATGCTTCTTTCCATCTGTCCATTCACCACAGTACTTCTTCACATACTTCTTTGATTCTGGGAGTAAAATGCTGTAGGTACCATACCCGTCACGTTTTCCGAATTTCCACTCTCCATTATAAATGGCACCAGACTTCTTCCAAACCTGATTTCCCTTGCCTTATAAAAATAAATAAACAAACAAGCAAACATGACAGCTGCACTATACTTCGAACCTCTCAGGAGTTGAGTGGAAGCTGACGACAAACTATATCTCACCATGCTTCTTATTGTTCTGCCACTCCCCGGTGTATTCGTTTCCACTGGCTGAGAAAACTGTGTGTCGTAGTCCACATTTCTGTGATTTAATGTCCAGCAGTGTTGACAATGGGGGACTAGTTGGAGGTCTTTTGAGAAATGGCATTGCTAGTTGTAGCTTGATGAAACCTGTAAGCATTAGAATGAAATTTAAAAAAACAAATACATGTTTGCTGTCTTTCTGCCACTGAAAATGAAAACAAATATTTTTATTTGAATTTTTTGCCACCCATAAGTCAAAATCTAAAGTTATTGTCTCAAAATCTGACTTAATAACTCAAACTTTAAAATTATTTTGTCATGTTTGAGTTAGTAAATTGATATTTTATTTTTTGAGATACCTAACATACATTTTTGACTTGATAGATGTCAAAAAAAAAAGTTTTGTTGGTGGCACAAACAAGCTTCCATACCCATTAAGCAGTACATATCACCAAATTCATACAACAACAACAACAACAACAAAAAACACTGCCCTTTTTTGAGGTTTTAATTAGGAATTGACAGTATTTTAAACACACTTTTCCATGATGTCTAATTGTATATCAAAACTGTATTTTCTAATTCAGAATATGAAAAGTAGCCACAAGGTAATCTAAGGAAACTAGTTAAGCTCTCCAGCTTAGTTAGCATTACAAGTAAAATAGAAACGTGGAAAAGCAAAATAGCAAAGTAGTTGTACCTTCGCGGAGTTTCCAAGCGGATAACTTACTGAAACTGAATCCGCTTGCAAACTTTGCCAAACAAAAGCCATTAATTTACCGAAGAAATCCAGAAAACATGTTACACGACTAGCCGTACACAGCTTCCCTGGTGACCAGCAGCAGCAGGCGAGCAAGTTTGTATGCTGTATCCTAGCAACAGCAATGTGTACAGTTATTGGTGACTTATAAATGTAATTGGGAGACCATTTAAAAATTCGAGTTTAACATGTTTGGGTGTCATTTTTAATCCACAAGTCATGTTTTATTTATCTGCCGTTAGTTTTTTTTATTTACTGTTTGATGGCTTCAACCGTGGTTAAACCACAGTGTTTGGTCATCACGGCGGTTTACGAAGTGCGCATGCTCCGCACAAGACAGTTAAAACTCGCCTGAGTGGCCGGAGCAGGAGCAGCCCGTGGGTGAAAAGCCTTGTGAAAGAGTCTTCTTCGTCGAATAAGCTACAACACTGCAATGTCCAAGCCGAGGTTTCAGGCGGAGTGGGAGGAAATTGATGAGGAATATCAACAATTACAGGTGACTGAAAACTCTTAAACGAGTATAGTATAATTTGTGCTAGCGTGCCGTCGAGGACATGCAGGGTTCTGTAGCAGTTTGTCTAGCTCTTTCCTATTCGCCATTCATTCTCAGGTCACCCGTAAACCGAGCATCGAGCCAATAAGTGCGCTGTTGGCAGCAGTATCCGAGGGATGCAATATATTTGCCGTGCGTTTTATAATTTTTCTGGCTTTACTGTAACATCGCTGTGTTGTAGTCGCTAACATTAGCAATAGTCTTCTTAGGGCTAATGTGCTTTGCTGCTAATAAGCAGATACAGTAACTTAGCTAACCGCACACTGCATTGTTGTGCTATTGACTAATGTTAAATCATTGCTACCGAAGTTGAGGTAGAGGTTAAAGTGGCTTCACAAATTAGTTTCTGGGTCTTTGGCTTGGGTGATTTATTTAGGAGTCCTTGGGGACATCAGCAGCCATCGTGAAGTTGACACGCTAGCTCACGTTAGCCATAGTTTGCTAACTTTGAACAACATGAAGATAAGAAACTGTATTGTTCGCCTAAAATCTCTGATTGTGAGACACCTCACAGTTTGTGCACACGTGGATCTGAAACTGAGCAGAAACCGCCTCCCGTTCATATTATAGCTTTTATATTTCAGCTTTATTTACATCTTTCGAACAGCTGCAGTTCTTTAGAGAATGTTAATACACATATTTTGACTAAACTTTTACAACTATAAACAAATGTGTAAACAAATTTTGAAACGATAAAAGAAAAATGTCGTAAAGCTTTAACACGTACAGAAATATTGAGCCCACTTCAATTAAAAAACATAAGTCAAGGTTTTTTTTTTAAATTGCCACTGAGGTGGAGTCATTCACCTTCAGACACTGGGGCCACGATGGCTAAAAGCTGATTCCTCCTGTGTGTATAGATCTTGGGACCAGGAGGCCAGCTGCATAGCATCTGACTTATCTGTTTATCTGTATATGATGATTATGTGACCTCTGAGAGAGAGAGACTGGTGCCAGACCCATAGAAGAATTTAAAACAGATTTTGCATTGTTTTCGTGTCAGTTTGAATGGACGTGTACTTAGATCGTGTGCTCAGTACTGGCTGACTGGTATAACCCATTCTTTTAACAGGCCATTTGCCTCATCATAACTGATGTCAGGAAATGATCATGTGATAAAACAAAGAATGCTGAAACACAACAAATGAGAGCTGCATGTAGATTGCTTTCTTTTACCTATTAATTGCTGGGGAGTTCTCCCTACTTTTTGTAGTGTCGCTAACTTTGAATTATTTCATCATAAGGACACTCATAGGACAAGTATTAAACAATTACTGTTCTCTGCTGAAGAGATCAGTCCTGCTTTTGTGATGGTGTGCTGGATGGATGGAGGTACAACAAAGGGGGTTGAACTGGCTCTAAGGGGGATAGGAATCTGACCCCTGATTAGCAAACTTACATGTAGTTTACATGTATGACAATAGGATCCGCTTACGGGGACTGTTTCACTGAAGAACAGAGTATTAAAGGCTCAAAGATTCAGAGGATAGTGAGTCACTCTCAGCATGAATGGATGAATGAACTTTTATTGTCATTATACATAGGCAAACTTTCATTGTACTTTCTCTTAGGATTAAAATGACAATAAATGAACAGAATGAATAAATAAATAGGATTAATAAAAATGGGTATGTAATTAATGATAAAAGAACTTAAACTTAGAAGCATGACTATATATGGGTGTGTCATCATTTTTCAGTGTTTAGCCAGGACATTTCTATTTACATTTTGAAGTCTACTAATTGTTTGAACTGCAGTTCATATTTCCAAATGATATAATTTACTTATAATTCTTATTGAAGCTGTCAGGTAAAAGACAGGTGTGTGTGTGTGTGTGTGTGTGTGTGTGTGTGTGTGTGTGTGTGTGTGTGTGTCAGATGCTTTTTGATGGGGAGAAAGTGATGACAGTGTAGCTACGAGCGCAAGTAAACCTGAGTATTTATTTTACTAAAAAAATCTTGTGGAATTTGCGGTTTGTCTTCATACAGAAAGGTTGGACAGTTTTTCCACTACTGGTGAAAGAGACTATGAGCCAAAAGTTTCATCTTTTGTTGTTTTGTTTGTTTTTTAAAGCTTGGCAAAGACTTGTGTGGGATAATAATGCATTTTTATTCTATCAAACAAGGTTTTCAAGGGAATATGACAAATTTCAGTTGAAGTTAATCTGTAAACACCCACTGGCTTTTCTTTGTATTTGTATTTTGATTCAGTTGTGGCTGTATTTATCTTTAAGTCCTAGCTGGTTGTGCTTAATCCTTATTTCTGCATTTCAGCAGATGTTTCTAACCAGACATGTATTTAATTTATTCACAGGAAACTCACAAAATATACAGACAAAAACTAGAAGAGCTCACCAGTCTTCAAGGAACTTGCAGCAACGCCATCAGTAAACAGAGGAAATGTCTGAAAGACTTGAGGCACAGTTTAACCAAGTAAGTACACCTGCTATAAAAGTAGTCAAGCAAGTAGTCGACGGTTTCCCACGACTAAAATAAGCACATATCGGTGATATCATGGAGAGTGAAAAGTATCCTTCGTCTTTTCTCTTTTTGCCCTTCTGCTTTCCTTACAGGTGCGCACAGACGTGTGACGAGAAAGAGCTGAAACTAATAACTGACATCAAAACACAAATAAAAGATAAAGAAAATGTTTTCTTTGACATGGAAGCATATTTGCCAAAGAAAAATGGGTGAGTACTATTTGTTGTTAGTGAGAGATCGGCTGTAATCACTAAGCTTCATTTCATTAACTTGCATGCTTTTCATTTTCAGACTATACTTGAATTTGGTCCTGGGCAACGTGAATGTAACCCTTCTCAGCAACCAGGCAAAGTATGTGTCACCTTTTAGCCTCAGGAGCAGGTTCCTGCTGTGGGTTCAGATTGTTTTTTATGTCAGTCTCTTATCATCTCTTTCTTCCGTTTATGTACAAAGATTTGCCTACAAAGACGAGTATGAGAAGTTCAAGCTTTACATGACAATAATCCTGATGTTCGGAGCAATAACCTGCCTCTTCTTTCTAAACTGTCGGTGAGATAACCTACCTCCCCCTCAAAGCATGACTGGTGGTGTTATTTTATTAAGGATTGGCTTCTTATTTATTTGTTTTCTGCCTTGTTTAGGGTCACTGATGAAATCTTCAACTTTTTGTTGGTGTGGTACTACTGCACATTGACCATAAGGGAAAGCATCCTCATAAACAACGGCTCCAGGTGTGTTGCTACTATCGGAGCATTTATCCTTTAGTGGGTTATTTTTAAATTAAAGCCTTTGTCTATGGAAGATTTTTAGTTGGGAAAATTTTCAAGTTCCTCCTTTTTTCTTTTCAGGATCAAAGGGTGGTGGGTGTCTCACCATTATGTCTCCACCTTCTTGTCAGGTGTTATGCTGACATGGTGAGATATTGTCTTTGTTGATTCAGCATTGTGTTGTTTTTATTTTGGGAAATGTGAATGAGTTGGTCTTTTCTTTCCTCAGGCCAGAAGGAGCTATGTATCAGATGTTCAGGAGCCAGTTTCTTGCCTTCTCCATCTATCAAAGTAAGATGAATCCATGAGATTAATTCATTTACTTAGTGGTGCTAAATTAGCTTATTTTTTTACACTCACTGGCCACTTTATTAGATACAGATGTTAGTACCAAGTTGGGAACCCTTTTGCGTTCAGATCAGAATTCTTCATGACATGTAAGATTCAATATGGTCCTCGAAACATTTGCTCCATATTGACAGTTGCTGCAGATTTGTCAGCTGCACATATGTGATGCAAAACTCCAGTTCCAATAAATCAAAGGTCCTCTATTAGACTGAGATCTGATGACTTTGGAGGTAATCTGAGTAGAGTGAACTCTTTGTGATTTTTAAGAAACCAGTTTGAGGTTATTTGAGCTTTCACATGGGGTGTTGTTTCGTTTTTGGACCATTTTCTGTAAACTCTAGAGATGGTTATGTGGGCAAAATCAGAGCAGCTGAGTAGTTTATGAAATATTCAGACAAGCTCGTCTGGCAGAAACAACCATCCCACAGTCAAAGTCTCTTAAATCTCTCACCTTTCCTCATTCTGCTGCTCAGAACTTCAGCAGGTATTCTTCTGTTTTTCCAACTCCCCTTCCTGCGCTTCTTTAAAAGCAACAGTTCAAGATTTAATAGTTCAAAGTCCAACATAAACGGCTCAGTTACATCATGACAGCAGAGCAATCTGGGCACACCACTGAAAAGTATAGATGAAGTACAGTACTAAAAGTACTTAGGGTTGACTTAAACCTCAGTTTAAAAAAAGGGGTTTTAAGCATGAAAGCCTTTCCTGTTTGTTATAAGGAACCTCATAACAAATAATGCATTTCACATGGTTTTCTGTTGTTTTGTCAAACATTGCCACACTGCATCACATTTGAGGCACCATGCTGTCGCAGTGCCAAATAAATGACTACCAATTGCATCAATATTTGGCAATACGAGTGTTTTCCTGGAGATGGAGACAAATATGTTTTGATTATTTGCGGAAGTAAACAAAAAGAAATGTTAAAAAGCAAATTGTCAAACTGGAGGTGCTTCTATCACATTTTATTTGGCTTTTGTGATATTTAAGGGATGAAAATAATAATTTCTGCCCTTCAGCCAATTATTGCATAAAACTGTGCATGGAGAGAGAAGATGCACTTGAGCTTAAGGTCTAACATCTGGGATTTCAATATTTAAAAAAAAAAAAAAAAAAAAA
>NW_005187464.1:1119927-1190949 GCF_000239375.1 Pundamilia nyererei | reverse complement strand
GCAAGGTCAGGTCACTTGCAAAACCAAATTTGTTACATAACCCCCCAATAAAACAAACTTTGAATGACTTCAGGATGGGGCAGCACTTAAAGGTGATGACTTACAAGTTTGTACTACAAAGAAATACAGTAGTTAGAAAGTCATGTCACAGTATCTCATGTTCACAATGATGTTGGAAAAACTGGATTTGAATACTTTTCCTTTCCATTTGTAGGCAGCTAAGATTTATTAGTGTCTGCAACTGCTCTTGCAAACCGTGTCTCTTTGTATTATGTGTCTGTATATTTACTCTTAAACCGTACAAGTCATTGGATGGAGCCATACAACTGGATTGAGCTGAGGTACACAAATAAAAAGCTGTCAGTGAAGAGCTTCATTAAATCTTTGTTGTAGTCTGGGATTAGATTTGATCTGTATTTGCAGAACTTGCTGTAAATGTCTGTAAAAAGGTTCCTGGTGAGAACCTTTTTAAATAAGCGCTTTAATAATACAGATGATTTAAAGTTGATAGTTGGATTTAATAAGGTTGTAGAAAGGCCTAAAAACTAACCGGACTATAACAAAGAGCAGTTTATTTAACAGTGATGGAAAATGATGAGATTGTAGCTGCTTCATCAGCCGTTGTTAAGCAGTTTGTGGAAATATGTCTTCTCCTGAGTATAGAAGGGAAGTCATGTGACACACTGGCGGTTGTACTTGTTGCTATGTATATCATGAGGTGTCAACTCTGTGAGGGTGCTCTCTGGTCAGGGTTTGGATGACAAGTCAAATGTTTGAAAGCGTAATAATAAAAAAAAAAAAAAAAAAAAAGTCTGCCTGACAGATTCAACCGAATGTAGAACTTGTGGTTTTGAGCCAAACTTCACATGGAGAGCTGCAGTTTGTTGATTGTTATTGTTGCCATCAGTGCTCTACAATAAGAACGTGGTTACAAAGTGCAGCGATGAATAATTATTTTTAATCTTTTTGTTCCTCCAGGCTTTGTTCAGTTCCTTCAGTACTACTACCAGAGCGGCTGCTTATACAGGCTGCGAGCTTTGGGAGAGAGAAATCAGCTGGACCTCACAGTGGGTAAGCTATTTTTGATGATAACCATTTCAGTTGTTTGAGTCATCTGCAACAGCATGTCTGGGTGGGGGAAATGGGGGGGATAGGTGAGAGATGGGGGCAGTTGTTAACATCAGCGTGCAGGGTCACAGATGTCCCAACACGCTGGAGCACCGATGACACAGATCTGCTTCCTCAAACATCTCAAACGTCAAGCTGTTGAGCAGTGAAATCGGAGCGAGAGCACTCCAAAAAACCAAAACATGACAAGTGACTGTTTTTCTGTCTCTGCAGAGGGGTTTCAATCTTGGATGTGGAGGGGACTCACGTTTCTTTTGCCTTTTCTATTTTTTGGCCATGTAAGTTTTTATGTTTTTCTACTTGTATCCAATATAAAACTTCTATTGTTCGATTGCACTTTTCAGGAGGACTGCACAAGATCCTCACTGGGCATTAAGAGCATAAAATGGCCTGGCGTTTTTTAAAAGAAACATGTGTCTGTGCAGCAACATCATGAAAGATGATGCCTCCTCTTCTTTCACAGTTTTGGCAGCTGTACAACTCTGTGACCTTGTTCCGCTTGGCAAGCCATGAGGATTGTAAGGAGTGGCAGGTAAGGATCGCATTTGCAGTTCAAGTGCTTAAATGTCAAACCGACATGTTGAAGCAGAGCTCAAAGATAATTTTATGTAAGAGGAAAATGTTTGAGACGCTTTTGGATCTCATTTGTACATTCCTCATGTATATTTGGTAGCAGTATAAGCTAAGGCCACATTTGGGGTCGTATTCAGAGTTATATTTACAAATTCTGACCCTACCATCAGAGTCTCATCCTCCGTCTCATTTCCTCTAATCTCTGACATGAAGGCTTTTTAACCTAGAGAAGTGCCGCTCACTGAATATTCTCTGTTTTCGGACCATTCTCTGTAAACCCCAGAGATGGTTGTGCGGGAAAGTCCCAGTCTGACACTAATAACTGTGCCATGTTCAGTGTCGCCTACAATCTGTTGAACTTTGCTCGCGCTGTGCCTGCACTTTCCTCATCACAGCAAGAACCGTCTGCGAACACAAGTGTTAGGAAATGATGCGTTTTAGAACAGTCGTCTTCATTTTCGTGTCCTGTTTGAAAGACGCACAGCTGCACATGCCATGACTTGTAACCCTTTTTTCTTCTTTTAGGTATTCATGCTGGCTCTAACATTTCTCGTCCTGTTCCTGGGAAACTTTCTCACCACGGTAAAAGTCGTCCACCAAAAAGTTCAGAAAAACCCGGAGAAGGTCCAAAAAACTGACTGAGAATAACCTCAGCGAGGCATCTTCAATGGCCAGTCATTTTGAAGTAACACGCACAATCGCTTGATGGACTGAACAGAGTGTGATCAGGTCGAGACGACGAGGCTGAAGCCACCGTTTTGTCTCGGGCTGCAGCGTCCGGCCAAAGTTTCTGACAAACATGTTTTTACATATGTATGACTGTGTTGATGTTCATATGGGCACATCACAAAGTGACGTTCACCTGATAGGTGTGTGTGTGTGTGTGGAAAGAGTGCGTTTATTTGGGTGTTTGTGTCTGTGCATGAACCTTAGCGGAGAGCCTCTGTTCAAATCATATGCAAGTAATGAGGGAAGGTAGCATCGTTTAACAGAACAGAAAATAGTTTGCCTTTGAAGACCTAACGTCTGTCACACACATGCTTCATGCTTCTGTGAAGTAATGATGATCAAAACGTCTCCCGAAAAAATTGATCACTTTCAGTTTGAGGCTGTACTTCACCACCACCTTTTTGTCTCATCTCCCTGTTGTGTGATATTATTTTTACTGCTAGTCTTTAGGTCCTGAAAATCTCAAATGTAGGTCCAAAGCTTAAAAAAAATATATATATATATATCAAGCTGATACTTGAGTATTGAGAATTATCTGAAAGGGTGGAAGAAAAAAAGAATCCCTCTGCTGTCTCGAGTGAGAGCAGCTGCTCTGTCTTTACTGTCACTGTTTTGTTTCCAGATGAGTTGGGACTACAAAGGGAGCACTACATTGTTTGTCTTTTTGAAAGCAGCGGTTTCAAAAGCCATAACATTTTTTTTTTTTTTTTTAATCCCAAGAAGACGCACATAACATTTAGCGACACAGTTTTTGGGGAAGATGGTTCAAATTACTGTTCTGAGTTCCCGTTTTGTTACATGTTGGAGAAATGTTTTGATTAAATGCTGCTATTGGCACCAGTACTGTGAGACTGATTATGAATTTTTTTTTTTAATGTTTTCAATTATTTTTCTAATTCCACAGACCCATATACCCTATAATATTTGAATTAATTTATGGTGAGACCTTTCACTTTGCTTCACATAGTTTTCTCTGATGCCTTACTTTTTATTCATGGGATGGGATGGGGGAGGGGACAAAAAACACCACTTGTTTTGTGAAAATGGTTTCATTGATTGTGTCATGTCTTGTGCAATCATGCTCCTGGAGAGAGTCTGTGTACTTTTTTTTTTTTCTTTTTTTCTTTTTTTTATTGAGGGAAATTGATCACATCTGATGTGATTAAAACACTTTGTCTTTAACACAAAGAAAAATTGTACGTAGCCATTTTTCAAGAATGCAATTTGCTCCCTGAGTTTTTCATGTGTCCGTTATGGTTAAATCAGCACCTGATTAAGAACAGTAACTCGTTTTTTCTTGTTCTCACAGGTGTTCACTGTATTCATTACATTGTTTCAGTCCAACCTGTGATAAAAGCCTAAATAAACTGTGCAGCCGCTCTAATGCGTTATGGTTTTTCAACTCTAGTGGGCGCTATTGGTAAAGCTAAGAGTCGTGCTTCAGACTGACGGCCACAAAACAACCTAACAGTCATGAGTTGGGTTTTTTGGGGTTTTTTTCTTCTCCTTCACGCCTTTAGATTGTAAAAGCTACATCACAATACAAACAATAACTCGGTGCCTCCAATAAATATGTTTTTGGTAAAATAACAGTACAAAAGTAGAGAGAGTACAAAATTCCTCAGGAAGAAGAAAATACATAAAAATACCAGACATAACATATGAAAGTAAAACCCTCCAAAAGAGGGTGTTTCAAGCTCCACGTTGCAACTTGCAAAATTGTCTTTCCTGTTGTGTCATCACTCATTTCCTTGTAACACTGAAGGATCATGTGCAGGCCCCCAACTTTCAATCTCTGCAAGACACTGAGCACAATCTGTCTCACTGAAGAAGAGGGTTCTTGTGGCTTTTTGTCCTTTTTTTTAAAAAAAAACTTTCACAAAATGATACATTTCTTCTTCCTCTTGTTATTCCTCTGTTTTCGGTTGAAGGCCAAAGCCCTCTTCGTTGCCTCTCTGAAAACGTCTTCCACGTTCTCCTGATACTTTGCCGAGCACTCGAGGTAGAGCTCTGCGTTCATGTGCTGGCGAGTCTCCTCACCCTGGGTGAGGGGAAAAAAATGAACAAAAATCAAAGCAAGTTTTAGAAAAAAGCAAGAATTGGACTGTAAAGCTGCGAAGACAACGATCAGTAAAGGAAGAAGGAAAAAACATGTATCTGAAGGAACTCTGTAGCTTTTAGATGTGGTGATGGGTTCTGGTTAGCGTGCATGCTCTTGTATCCTGTAACATCAGTGAAAACATGTTTACAGAGATCGGTGAACGTCTGCATGGTTCGCTTCTTACTTGCATGTAAGTGACATGAGCCAGATTCATAGCCTTCAGCTTCCTTGCACACTCTTTGTCCTTCCTGAGGTCAGTCTTGCAGCCAATCAGGATGACTGGCGTGTCCCGACAGAAGTGCTTCACCTCTGGGTACCACTAGGCAAACAGAATAGGGAGTTTAACGGTGTGATACAGTACATGTCTGTTATTTCCCCTATTAGATTTTTCAATTATTTGCCATTGCTCTGTTTGTTTGCAGCACTGATTGGTCCTGTATTGTAATCCTTGCTCACATGAAGGCTTGCACAACATAAGAGTTAATAATATACGAGAAAATGCAAGGCAGCACCAACATACCAGGTGATTAATGATTAATCGTAAACTGGATCTTAAACAAAAAAACGAGAACGTTTGGCGACATTCCTGTGCCTGCATGAGTAACTTGGCTCATTGTTAACACTTATTGTAAAATAGAAAAGGATCACCTTTATCAGGACGTTCTCATAGCTGGTTGGGTTTGTGACATCAAAACAGACTAGAACCAGATTAGCTTCTTGGTACGAAAGTGGCCTCAGTCGATCATAGTCGTCCTGTCCTGAAAGGAGAAGGGCAAGAAATATGGGTTAGCCGATAAATGTAGAAGTGTGAATACGCCCATACGCTACAAAACTCTGTGTGTGCGTCTAAAGAAACAAAAGAACAAATATGCTGCTTTAAATGCAACAGTCTAAACATAAAAATGCTACAAAGTTTATGGTGGCAATAAGAAACCACATCCTGGCTTCAGTTTCCTCTGCAGCTGATGTAAGGCACCCTACAGCAGATAAGCTGACAGACCAGACTGCCGTGGCTTTTCCTGACAATGAAATGTCTTCTTAAAAAAGCTCTTCAGATAACATGGAAATGTGTTAAAACTGTCACTTTTGAGTCACGCTGACCACTTTACGAATCTAATTTTGGTACTAGCAAGTCGACGCTGTACAGCTGGCCATACGTGCTCTGTTTCAAAACATATAAAATACTGTTATTAATATATATTTAAATGGTTTGACGAAGCAAAAATACATCAAATTAGTCCATAAAATGTTTTGAGGGTCTAATCTGAGACTCCAGTCAAGTTTTTGGATATTTACTTGATTGTAGGTGTTTCGTTTGGTTTATTTACCCTATAAAAAACCCTCATATTAACAGCTGCTTAGTACACTTATATTTTAGACAGTTCCTGAAATATCATGATGATGATGCTCTGACATGAGCGTCAACCTTTACTACTTCCTTCTACAGTGTTTCTCAGAGCACGAAGATAACAACCGAATTCACAAGATGGGAGTGTGGTTGAACTTTAATATCTTAAAAAGCAAAAAAATAAAAGGGTGTTTCTCTTCCTCTCGCTTGATTAGATTAGATACAATACTTCTGTTTTATTCCACCCAGAGGACAAATAATGTGGCCTCTGAGCTAAAAAAATAAACCCTGATGTCTTCTCATACAATGTGAAATTTAAGTGAAGAAAAGAACCCTGAATCACAGAGATGATCATTGATTTTTTTTTTTTTGGTCTTACCGGCTGTGTCATACAGGTTGAGCTTTATCTCTTTTCCTCCGAGAGTGATAGTCGTGGTGTATTTTTCGAACACTGAAGGTGCATACTTCTGTTTTTGACACACAAAAAAGAAAGATTTCCAACTTTAAGAAACAGTGTCATGTTTATATATCCCTTCATTTATACCGATTTGAAGTGTTTCAGAGGTGTGCCTCGTTAATCTTTGGAAAGGCAGCTTACAGTGCTGGGTGTGACAGGTTACAGTCACACATCAGAACTGCGTTCATAAATTCAGAAAGCTGTGATGAGTGAAAAGTGACATGGGAGCTCTTCTTACCTCTGGAAAATCACCTTTGGCATAAACCATCAGAAGAGATGTTTTCCCGCAGCCTCCATCTCCCACAATTACAATTTTAAGTTCATCTCCCTTTTTCGTGGTGCCGCTCCCGGCACCGTTTTGTGTCATCTCGCCTCCAAAGTGTCACGCAGGTGCTCCCTCCAGATTTAACTTAAATACATGACACAGCCTAGCGAGTCTATTTTTTGAATGGTTGAGATGATTTACAGGGAGTGTCAGGCAGAGTGAGGAACAGCCAAGCCTCATGTTTTACCAGGTAGCTCACTCTGCTCACCACTTCCTGTTCCTGTCACACTGTCTGCCTCCAATTGACCCCCCACTTCTCTCCTCTCCTATTATGAGCCTGTTCACTGAAAGCATGCCGCTCTCTCGCCGAATTACACATGTGAAGCGACTGAGTCTGGCTGCTCCTACTTCCTCTACCGCAATGTGTTTGCGTATTTCATTTTCTGGGTGGGTACTCAGTCTGAAGCACTGCCCCCACTGACCGTGTGGCGTGTGTGTGCGAGGGATAACACTGAGAAATGCTCACTTTTCACGCTGATCCTACTGATGCAGGATCAGCAGGTTTTTGTTGACGCTGATAGCTGTCACTACAGAGGTTTCTAGACTCCTGCCTGTGGAGGTGTGAAGCATTGTCTTGGTGAGACTGAGTGGGTCACTGGGTGCACCCATCTAAATGTGAGCTTTTTCCAGGTAAAAAGCCTGTTTTGGTTATCTTTTCCACTGTCAGGCTGGAAAGATATAACAGTTGGAACCTTAAGGAAGCATGCAAGCAGCTTGCAGGTAGAATATTTAATATATCTGAAACAGAAAACAGAGCATCTGAGCACCAGCGCTTCCAGATTGGATCAAAATAACTGTATATTACTTTAAAATTAAAGTGTTTTCTGTACCATGTGATCATTTTGAGTCCTCAGCAGGATGTGAGTAATGCTTCTCTGCTGTGACATCACAGATGGTACCATCAGGACAAACTATTTTCTCTCTTCCCAGGGTGCAGTTTATGGATGTGGGTTTTTTTTGTTTTTTTGGTCTTTTTTTTTATAATGTGATGAATCTTTTCAAGGGCGTGAGGATTTTTTTTTAAGTTTATTTTTGTATTTTCCAGTGTTTTGGGTGTATTTTCTTGTCACAAGGGTGAGTGTTACAAACTAGAGCTAAACACTGACGTGGCTAGATATTAAAAGACAAACACAGCAGAAAGTGTGAGAAAGCAGGTTTGGGAACGTGTTTCATTCGGCAGTGTAGATGACTGGTTATCAGTGACTGTGGGTGTCGGGAGAGAGCAGATCACAGGGAACAACCATATATGATCACAAAACGCCAAACACTTAAACATGCTGACGTGGACTAAAAAGTCAAATTAAACCCAGGGATGTTTAATGATATGTTTAGCTGGATCATGGAAGTGCTGAAAATGTGAACAACCTGTCCCTTTAAGAGAAAAGGCTGACACCCTTCCTCCATTTCAAAAATTCAATTCTTAAAATGTGAATAAATTGGCACAAGATAAACGTGTTTCTACTCAAAATTCCTCCAGTAATCTCACCCCACAGCATGTGAAACATGCCATATATTGTGTCATCACAGCTAAGGCACAGTTTTAAGGATGGGCCCAAAAATTCAACAAAATCTCCTTTTAGTTTCCATAAAAAGAAAACAATAAAATTAATGCATAGTCTATTTATTTCATCATCTCACAAACACACACACACACACACACAGCCAAGAGGTAATAAAACTTGCAATGAGAGTATGTTACAGATCATTATGTGGAACAGTACAGCAATACACTACACATGCAAATATTTAAGAGCTAAGAAGAAGAAATCTGGCTTTTTTCCCCTTTACAGTACCAATCAATCTCTGCACGGGGAAGAGGGGGAAAAAATCCTTGAAAAAGCCAACTGTGCCCATAAATAATGAAAAACACGACTCCGAGGAATGTTTGATTTGATCCAGTCCGTCAGGATTTAAAGCTGAAAGTACAAAAAGCCATAAAAAATAGACACAGCAGTGTACCTGTCAGTTTTGTACAGTATTTAGCGCAATAAATTTTAAAAGAAATTTGTTGAATAAGTTACATTTTTTAAAGTGCTTGATTGACTTACAAGGTGTAACTGGCAGTATAACATATGGCTTAAAATGATATTAAATTGTCCTTACATATCCACACGCATACAGCCCATTTTCATCAGTTAATAAAGAAAGAACAATTGTCAAAATATTATCACTCCGAAGAGAAAGAGACAGCTGTCCTGCAGGGGAAAAAGGCCAGTCTTCTCTGTGTGGAATATTCCAGACTGTCAGCGGCAGCGCTGAACGGGCACAACCCACTCGGGAAGCTTTTTTTTTTAACAACAGAAAAAAGAAAAAGAAAAGGCCTATAAGTAACCAAATGGGTGTCGATTTAATCGCAAATCCATCTCTAAAGTAATGTCGATTTTCACTTTTATGTTGTTTGTTTTAAACATATCCATAAAACCCTCTACATGCCGTAACCGTGGGCTGGCTGTGAGCAAGGACAAGCTTAACATAGAGAGAGGGGGGAGGGTATTGAAGCCCTGTGACCTGAATGCGCGCGCCCGGCAGCTTAGGGCCGGCAGTTGATAACAAGAAAAACAGGCCTCTGACACGCACACTGACACACAGAGCAAGACTGCACCATTTAACTAAAGAGGTGTATCTAGAGACCCCCCGCGCCCCCCTTCCATTTTACGTACGTGAATAAAGACCCTCCCCTTCTGTATATTTAACTCCTTCACCGAAAAAAAGAGGTTCATATCTTGTTTGTCTAATCTGGTAAAGCAGCCGTTGATCCGCTGGACTTTGAAGCGAGAGATCACGCGCACGCTGCGTGCTATTTTCGCCTAGATACCAAACAACAGAGCTGCCGCTGCAGTGGATTCTTCGTGACCTTATATGGCAACGGTGTGTAGGAGGGGGAGGGGGTTCCAACGAATGCGCTCGAGCTCTCGGCGCGAGTCAGCCTAGCAACCGACCGCCTGACTACGCCGGTTTTATGAAAGTTTCCTTCCTCACACGCAGTTGTCGTCTTTTCTTCTCTTTTTATATTCGTGTAAAAGCAGCCACCATTTTGGATTAAATAAATAAAAAATAAATCACCCCCCAGTGGCGCTTATTGTGGTTACTTCCAGTTGAAATTACCCTCGGATTAAAAAAAAAACAAAAAAAAAACCGCTCTCCTGAGCCTCACCCAGTTATGGCGCAGCAGCTTTTTCACGGCACAGTGCTCTCCTTTGTCTGTAAAGAAGCCATTTTGAGACAGAGAACAGCAGAGAAAACCACAGAACAAGTGTTGCCTACATAGCACTAAAAAGGTCTCTGTTTGGAGAGGGGGAAGAAGCAGTTTAAAAAACACAAGATTTCTTCCCATAAGATTCTTTTTTTGGTGGCTCGTTTAAGACTTGGATTACATGTTTTGAATACTGCCTGTAAGTTTGCAATATCATTAAAAATGTGGGTTACAGTTACTCATTTTTCCCTTTTTTAACAATTACGCTGACGTCGTTTTGTATCAACTGCTTCTTTGATGTCTGCTCTCTTATGAGACTATTTAATGTAGACACATAAAGCTGGCAAATTGAGTGAAATAGCTCAAAAATCCATTACCTGTCCAAAACATTATCCTTGCAGTTTTAAGTGAAGTGTAGATCAGCTAGAAATGTCGAAAAAAAGCAAGAGAGGCTATTATCGACTGCAATCCTGTCTTCAGGGAGAGAGAAGAGATGGTTTTGCATATTGCCCACACAGATGATGCTTGAAGATGCATATTCGCTGGCTGAGAGAGGCAAAGCTACCACTGATCAAAAAAAAGTTATCAAAAGAGCTCTATCTTTTCGTGCTAATGGATTCCTTCCTTTTCAGGAGACGCATTCCCACCCCTTATTAATGCCATTATTAGAGGATCCGAAGATGGAGCTGAAAACATTCCTCCTGCCCCTGCGTTTAGGCCTGTTAACTGCTGAGGTAAATATTTTCAGCCTGAAAGTTTTCCCTCCATCTCTTTAATCTGAGGTTGTGTTTTTAAAAGGAAAAAAAATCGCTGTAGAAGCTGGAAAAAAAATTAAATAATTAAAAATGGTGGTGGTGATGGGGGACTTCCTAAGTGGACTTCTTTCTAAATTTAAATTATGCCCTTGAAGTAAGGTCAAGTCGACAATTGCACATTTGGCTTTCTTAGTTGGACAGCACAAACCTAGTCGATTCAAGCTGTCTCCACAGTTGCAGTACAGGACACAACAGGAGACACCAGGGTGTTTAAAGCGTTGCTGTTGTGAGAGGAAAAGTGGGAGACGTTGTTAATCAGAGCAAATGGATTATCAGTCAACAAACTATTTAACAAGCGGCCATTAGGTCTCCGTGGCCTGCTTTCAGTCATTTGAGGAGCACTGATGTTACAAACCCTGCACCTCTAGCCTTGTATGTTTTAATGTCAGCATGCCAGTGGACATATTTTTTAAACAATAAAGCTGCAGCATTTTTATGTGATCACATAGCTCAAGTAGACAAAAGTGACAGACATACTTTTAATAACATTAACTGCATGCCTCACATTTTACATTAATTTGTTAAATTTAAAAATAAATTATGATAAAAGACTTGAACTTACTCATTGCAACTCATATCCTACAAGGCCATAAGTGCAATGCCAGCAAGCTGCCATTGCACATTTTGTCACTTTGTGTTTTTCCCCCACCCCAACCTCTATCATTTTAAACATCTCCAAAAGCATAAAGCTGTTTATTCACAACACTTTTGGTTTCTTTTCACTTAAGAAATATAAATGCTGTTATATGGGTGTGCCATGACCTAGTTAAGACAAAGATGGATTCCAAGGTAGAGGAAAAAAGGCTCAAAATGTCACGGGGTAATTGCATCCAGCACATTCTCTTCCTTCTTCTCAATCCTTTAAAAGGAGCAATCATAGTTTTATCATAGTCCGTGAGAGATGAGGAAATCAAATGTAAGATCCCTTTGGAACAAAGGAAACCCATATAGGCCATTGAGTCCTGTTTAAGGAAAATGGCTGCCGAGAGCGCTCAGCCCCCTCTCTCTGCTCTCTGTTGAAGGACTCCTGAGCCGTGCCTCTAATAGCAGACGGCTCCTCTGCTGCTGCGCTCTGATTGGCTCGTTGAGCTACTGCTGTTAACCAGCCAATTGCCCGAGCACTGCAAACAGCACCAGGCAATGTCAAACAAAACCCAGTTAGTCCGATAGCAACGCACCTCCACTGAAATAATTTACAAACTAAGAGAAGCACAGTCAGGTTCAGTATTATATAAATAAAAGCGCCACCGTTTTTTAAAAAAAAAATGCTAGCATAACATTAATAATTTTTAAAAAGAGGACAAATGGGGAACATAGGCGACGGATTGGCACTAGTCTGTTGCTGTAACCAAACAAACCGCCGCGTTCCAACGGTTATATAGCCGGGTAGCGAAATCGAGCTGCCAGACATGCGAGTGTTCGTATTAAAATTCCAATTCCCGTGTTTGACATTTTTATATTAGCCGCCATCACCTATTGCCGTGTCGCCGTAATGACTCTTTTACCCTAACATATCAACCGACATGTCCTGAATGTACAAACGCCCGCAAGACCGCATAGAAAAGCTCGCCACCAAAGCAGTTTTATTAGCCCTTTAGTGGCAGTTAAGAAGATATTACCCCCTGTGTCTGTCTTGTGTTTGCCAGTTAGGTAAATACAGCCGGTAGATTCAACACTATGTCGTTTAGAGGATTTGTGAGACACTAAACTATCGCCAGACCTCATTTAGTCGCGGATATAAATGGGAGCGTTTCTGCGTGGCCTGCCTAAAAACACGTTTATTTTATTGTTAGGCTAATGCAGCGTTAAATAAGCTGCGGCCATGGAGGCAAGTTTGTAACGAAAGTGCCGTTGGAGGTGGGCAAGCCTAGCGGTGTATTGTGGGAGAGACAAGCAGCTACAGACCAGAGGCACACAATATGTGTTGGCTCTCGCCGAAAAGGAGGCAGTATTCTTTAAGCTAAATCATGTAATGTAAGCGGCGAAAGGAAAGCGATTTCGTCTTTTCATCAATTACAAAGAGAACAACACTCGATCGGACGAACCATGTCCAAGCCAGGGGAGAGGAACAGATTGAACGAAGACCATGGCAGAAAGCAGAGTTCAAGTAAGCTTGTTCTTTTTTCCTCTTTCTCCAGCCCTCCTAATGCCTGTTTTCCGTAAGTGGGATATACACTAGATCCCATTTTTCGCTCTCGCTTGGGGTTACCCCCGCCACCGAAGTCATGCATCTGTAACGTTTGGCTGTTTTAAAGTGTTGGAAGGGGTGGAAAGGGGGGAGGTTTTGCTGGTAGGAGAACCGTGCTTAGCGCTTGGCTCCCGATAACGTTAGCTCTCCTCTCCTTGTCGCTGCCTGTCGTTTCAGGTTTGGCGAACGGCATGGACAGTCATCCCGTCTGCGGCTCAGCGGAGAAGCGGAGTCACCACTGGAGAAGTTACAAGTTGATAATCGACCCGGCGCTTAAGAAGGGATCTCACAAACTGTATCGCTACGATGGACAGACTTTCAGCATGCCCGTAAGTGCCGCATTTGACGCGGCGGAGCGGCTACAATAGTAACCGAGTAGCCGACCTCCATGATAGGTTACAATGTGGCTGTGCTGGCCGTGGGTTTGTCACGGGCACGTTCAGCATCTTGAACACGGTGCCCGGAGGTGTTCGTGTTGATTCACCGACGCAGGACAACTTTGCAACAAGTTAGTAGCGTGTGGAGCTGTGAATGGATAACGGCATTGTGTGTGTGTCTCCCCCCTCTTCTCCCACAGAACCCCGGGATACCACCGGTGGACATCGTCCGAGACCCCAGGATCGGTCGTCTGTGGACTAAGTACAAAGAGACGGACCTGCCGGTGCCAAAATTTAAGGTATCCACTCTGGCTTGAAGATCGATGCCACACTTTTCCTTGCGGATACGGGGTGCTGTCAAAAGTTGCAGACACACCCCCCTCTCACTCATCTCCGGGATGCGAAGTGAAAATGTGCCTGTCGGGGACCAAAATAATACGCTCTGCTCTGATGCATGTCTGCTTTTACGGACTCGACCGAGTGCATCAACGCGATCTTTGAAACTTCTCCTAGCAGTTGTTATCTCAGCTGTCAGAAATGACCCTCCACACACGCGGTGCAACATTAACTCCTGTCATTCTTCTTCCAGATCGATGAGTGTTACATCGGCCCCGTGCCTCCAAAGGAGGTGACTTTCGCCAGGCTCAACGACAATATCAGGGAAGGATTTCTTACCGACATGTGCAAAAAATTCGGAGAAATCGAGGAGGTCGAGATCCTGTACAATCCGAAGAACAAAAAGCACCTGGGGATAGCCAAAGTTGTTTTCGAGAGCGTGAAAGCCGCCAAAGTGGCCGTGCAGTCGCTTCACAACACGTCTGTTATGGGAAACATCATCCACGTGGAGCTGGACCCGAAAGGTAAACAAGAGCTTAAGTTTGCTTAAAAAAAATCAGAATCATATGTGTTATAAGAGTCGGGAGCACAGAAATATGACAAGCCGAGTGTTACCTTTAGAGTGACAGCGTTCACGTGTGCATATTTACGTGCGTTGCCTGGTTACATGGATAATTGAATTCATTCATTGAATATAAGCCTGCTCCCATAAGCCCAGAGCTGACGGTGCTGTGCACTCCCACTGTGCATAATTTCAGACCTGCAAACAAACACAAGCCAATCTGTCCGAGTCCTCTGTACTTTAAATTGTTTGCATTTAACTTAAAACTAAGAAAAGAAGTTAGTTTTTCTGTTGTTAACACTGTTTGAATTCCAAGTCCATGCATGTTCTGTCTTGTTATTTTTTTTACTGATGCAAAACTGCAGCTTGAACGCATCGTAACATACCACTTTAGCAGTTTTGCTTATTATTTAATGTTATAAATACTGGCAAATATTTTGATTCACAGCTTGCACTGTTTTCATTGTCCGTAGTAATGTCTTTATGTTAAAGTATTACCCCAAATTGATGGATTTTTTTCCCCTAAGTGTGATTGATGTCTTTTTAAGAAGTGCAGTTAGGGTTTGCTTTTTTGATCAATATGCTAAAGGAATGCATGCTTTTTTAAATTAAAATATGCTGATCAGTGATATTTATCCCAGAACATAATGATGCTTTTGCAGATACAAATAATAATGCATCATATTAGTTTGCAAACCCCCCTCCATAAGCACAAGTTGTTGCTTTAAAATGTTTAGCTTGGAGTTCAGCTACTGGAGAATAATCACTGTCACTTAAATGAAAGTCTGTTGGCTTTGCAAACCTGGCATCAGACCCAGACATGTTTACTGTTCTGCAGGTGAGAATCGCCTGAGGTACTTCCAGCTCCTGATGAATGGCAGCTACACTCCACGCACGCTGCCTGTTGGTGGAGAGGAGGCCAGGGAAGTTTCCCCTCGAAGCCTGGCAGAAGCCTTACTGGTAAAAAAACAAAAAGAAATAAAGCTTAGGTTGTGCAGTTAAGAGTAAAATAGTAATTCAGTAGTAGTTTTGTGCTAGTTTGTTGAAGGTCAATTTGGAGGAACTGTTGCACACTCTTGTGTAGATGCTTTATTGTGCTTTGTAGAAATGGTTCAAGATACACCTGAGCAGGAACTTAACTGAAAGTCAGGCAAACCTGTGGCTTTGTATCTTGAGATGTCCTCACACTGCTGTGCCACCAGCTTGCTATTTTGATTTTAAAAAATCTTACTTGCTTTAGTTGTTTGAGAAACTGATTTAAAGAATCTTCTCGAACCTAAAGATGTTCTCAAGAAAATGCCCAAATTAGAATTCGCCTCTAACAATTTCATATTTGTGTCCTCTAAGGCTTGCGAGCCCATCCGCAGGTTATCAGAGAGCAGCGTGTCTGCTGGGGGAGGAACATTGCCGCCCAGCAGTTCCTCCACCCCCCTGACCCTGGAGACCGGCTACTCCAGCCTAAGACAGGATACGCCACAATCCCAGGGAACCCCTCATACCCCGCGCCAGGCTGGTACGCCTTTCTCTCAGGACTCTAGTTATTCCAGTCGGCAGTCCACGCCTGCCTACCAATCTAGCCGTCCTGAGAGCTCCGGAGGTTACAAATCTCGCCGACACGAGAGTAAATTTCAGGATGCGTACAACCGGAGACCGGAGAGGCCTCAGTATCGCAGCAACATGTATCGAAGTACGCCTGAGCAGCCTCCTTTCAAACAGCACCAGCTCACACCACCTGAACCTCCACCTTCCACCCCTTCTTTCAACTACACAGCGCCTCCCCCCGCTACACCCAACTTCAAGTCCGCCTTCTCACCCTACCAGCCCCCTTTGCCCCCTGCGTTCCCTCCAACAGAGCCAGCTTTCCATCACCCAGCCCAAAGGGAGGGTGAATACCTCCGACCGCCAGAGCCGCCCCTGACGGCTGCTGTTGACTTTTTGCCCGCCAAGGAGCGACCAGAGACTCCTCCGATCCCGGAGCCTCCGCCACCAGAGCCCGCTCCTCATCCAACCACCCCTCCTCCTCAAACACCAGAGCACTGCCCTTCACCCGGTTCCCCCATTCTGGATCCAGAGAGGAACAGCCTGGATTCTCGCATTGAGATGCTGCTCAAGGAGAAAAGGACAAAACTGCTGCCGTTCCTGGACGAGCGGGACTCGGACAACGAGGTGCGAATGGAGGGAAGTCCGATTTCCTCCTCGTCCTCGCAGCTATCCCCGATCCCTCCTTACACAGGTGGCTCTCAAGGTGGTCAGCAAAATTCCCGTCCCTCCAGCACAGGTTTGGAGGACATCAGCCCCACGCCACTGCCGGACTCGGAAGATGAAGAGCCAATTCCCGGGACTGCCTCACTGATCAAGAGAATCAGCTCTCCTGTCCACGAGAAAGAGAAAGAAGGATCTTTTGGAGGCCACTCTCCCGCTGAGAAAATGGACACGGTAAAGCAAATATTTATTTTCTTAATTCCCTGATATTTGTGTCCAAATAGCGCCATATTTACCTCCATGCTTGTCACATTTGACAAGAAACAGCGCACAGGTGCTGCTTCAATTACCTCTCATTAATGGCACTGATTAAGTTGATGGAAGCGCGGTGCTGATGTTTACGCACAGCTGTGAATGACAGTTACACAGAGGACGCAGGAAGTCGGGTCTAGTTTCAGTGTGCGGCGGTAGTAGTAAACCTTCCCTTTTGTTTCATTCTTTTTCTTCTTCTGCTTTGTAAAGGAAATTCCGGTTTCACAGCAAACCGTGCTTTAAAAAAAAATAGGGGCCATACCAAAAAGGTGTTTGCTCCTCCAGTTTACCACTGGCATTTTTCTTTCTTTCTTTTTCTGCAAATGAAAAATGAAGAATAAAGCACCTGTAACCTTCTGAGGAAGCGTGTTTGTTCGCCTCATGTGCGCACACGCACTCCTTGTCAGGCGCAGATAAAAGAGTTGCAGCAAGTTATGAATGAAAAAGCTTTCGGTGCAGCCTTACAAATGCCTTCGCATTCATGGGAAGACAAACCACCTCTCTTTGTTTTAAAGTCGCAGTAGCACCGTCTGGCCTGTCAGGTTGCGTTTCAACGCAGCGTGCTGCGAGGAAGAATAACAGCCTCACTGCTGTTGGGGAATTGAACACTCTTGTTTCCTCTTTCTAACACTCGCAGCACACGCTCACATGGACGAAAAGCACGGTTTGGCTGTTGGCCCCTTTCAGCACGCCACATTTCCTGGTTTAGCTGAGCCTGACAGTCAGGATTGGCCGAGGCGTCTCTGTTCTCATATTTCAAGTTATCGCAAAGCAAACAGTACAAACAGGTCATTTGGGTAACAACGCCACTCCCATGCTGAGCTTTCCCTGCTCGGTTTCATTTCTGCAGCAGCTGAGACTTATGAAATAAAACAGAACAGATGAGAGTTCAGTGCTCAGATGTTTTTCAGAGTATTGCATTTGTGTTTTGCACTGCGGCGCTTTAGTTCGGTGCCTAAGCAAACATCTCGGTTTGGTAACACGCTGATCGAAGACTCGGGTCGGCTGTGTTTGACTGTGACTGAACTTTGAACTCAGACCAGGTGTAGAATCATTTGGTGCTCTTATTTTGAAGGTGCTGTGAGTCCAAGATAATATTTGGTACAGTCTGAAGTTTTCCTGTAGCACATCAGTGAGGGCAATAAAAGAGAGTTGGCACTGAATGCCTACTGAGATTTGTAGGGTTTCCTTTTTTAAATGTTGACAAATGTAACATTACAAAACCAGTGTTTTTGTTGTTGTTGTTTGTTCATTTGTTTTGTTTTTTAAAGTGGTGTATCCCAAGAAATTATCCCTTTACTATCATTATGTTTTATTCAAACATCTCAAACATTTCCACACAATGCCCAGCGCTGTTTATATTTAAGGGGCTGCCACATTTCTCAAGTCGAGGTATATTCATTTTGCTTTGGTTTGTTTTTTTTGTTTTTTTTAGTCTGATAGTTTGACCTCATTTTAAGGTCTTCATAAGAAAATAACATTTACTCAGGTGTCAGGTGGAAAAGGGCAGGTGATTGCACAGATTTGTTCAGTCCTGACAGGCTGTCCTGTCTCCACACAGGGTCAACAGTCATCGGGAGAGGATATGGAAATCTCAGACGATGAGATGCCCGGGACTCCGATCACAAGCGGAGAGTGTGGCAAAGGCATCGTCGTGAACTCTGCCGTGTCCCCGATGCAGACCATGGCCATGCATCCTTCCAGCTACCACCCCCTGTCCCACCAAGCCGGCTTTGCCATCGCGCATCACCCCCTGGCCCCTCACCTGGCCGCCCATACCGGAGTGCCTCACCCCATGCTGCCGCCCATGGGTCCCTACCCTCCAATGCCGGTGGTGCCTATGGATCTGATGAGCTGCTTCCGGTGGGAGCAGTGGAGCACGATTCCGATGTCCTTCCAGATGCAGCAGCAGATGCTGAGTCGCATGGCTCAGACCAGAGGGCCCTATCCCTATCCACATTTTATGGACAATGGCGCTTCCGGACCTTTCGGGGGACCCTATGCACCTCTTTCCATGGGTGCTACACCTGCAGGCAGCACAGGGGCACCTGGACAACAATGGCAGCATCCCAGTTTACCAAAGTTCAACCCCACCGTTCCTCCTCCTGGATATGAGACTAAAAAAGAAGATCCCCACAAGGCCACTGTTGATGGCGTGCTCCTGGTCATTGTCAAAGAGCTGAAGGCCATCATGAAGCGCGACCTGAACCGCAAAATGGTGGAGGTTGTGGCTTTTAGGGCCTTCGATGACTGGTGGGATAAGAAGGAACGTTCTGCTAAGGTAAGCTATCAAGAGCTCCAGCGGGAAAATCTGCATGTACTGACTGCTTATTGTACTAGTTTTGAATTACGATCAGTTAAATAGTGAAATAAAATTAGATCCATAGGATATGAATTAATTATACGTACCAGAGGCCACAGACTGCAGTGACATTAATGTTGGATCACGTGATGCGTTTCAAGATTATTAAGGCGAGTAATGAAAAGGCACGTTTGCAGCTGATTTTCCTGTTTGTGGTCCGGCGTGCTTACACAACGAGGAGATTTGCATTAATACGAGATATTATTTTGACAAGTGTCATAATGAATTCATCTGATGTGGTAATGCATTGTTATGAATGCAAGAACAGCTGAAGAGGTCACGCGTTTCATCTTGGAAATTAATCTTTTTTTTTTGTTTAAAATCACTTAATTCATTTGCATTTTTGTGCCTGATTGGATAAAACAAACAATCAGAGGATGAAGAAGTAATTTAAAATCCCTTTTCTTTGATCACTGAGGAAATCTGACTGAGCTACTTTTTGCTGTTCGTGGTAATGAGAAACACAGGGTTTCATTTAGTTGACGTCTTTCTTTCCAAGGCATCTTTGACTCCAGTAAAGGGCGCAGAAGGGAAAGAAGAAGAGAGACCTAAACCCAAAGAGACGATTGGTTCAAGTCTCCTTGAGAACTGGAACAAGGGTGAGGGGCTGGGCTACGAGGGTATGGGCCTAGGAATCGGGTTGCGAGGGGCCATCCGCTTACCCTCCTTCAAGGTATCATGATTTCTAAATTTTTTTACTGAACTGTAGAAGGAAGCATCATCTGCACCAGGTGTTTAAAATGGTGCATGTCGTGCTCAGGTCAAACGGAAGGACCCTCCTGAGGCCGCAGCTGCAGGCGACAACAAACGAGCCCGACCCTCCACGCCTGTGGACGACGAACTGGAGGACGAAGGTAACCCTCCACCGTTTACACTCTCACTCGGTCCTCCATGCGTGCAGTTCTCTTTCAAAACCCAATTTATCTTTTGGTAATTTTCTGTCAGACCGGGAACGAGACCCAGCTGAGCTCCCCTCAGATGATTCCAAACTGGATGGCGACGGCACGTCGGCAAAGAGACGCCACTCTCGACCGCTTGAGCTGGACAGTGAGGGAGAGGAGGAGGTGGACACCTCAGGGAAAGAAGAGTCGCTGTCTGACAGGGAGGAAGAACCTGTTAAAATGGAGGTTGCGGAGAGGCTGTCGCTTGGCAAAGTAAGTCGCCTCCAAAATGAAAGGGGGGGAAAAAGCAGCAAGTGTACAGAAATTTTGTGTGCATCATAGACCTTTTTGTTCTGATTTCTTCCAGGAGAGTGGTGACGAGGAGGGCGAAGGTGAAGATGAGGGAGACTTATCCAGTGAAAGCTCCTCTTCAGATTCATCTGATGATGGTACTTCAGATATTTGACAGAAACAGCTGGTTGGCTTTATTTATTTTAATGCGTTTCCAGTAGTTATTCATTTGTTTTTGCCTCTTTTCTTACAGAAGCTGAGAGTTCGTCTTCTTCCAAGGCCAGCTCAGACTCCTCGTCAGAAAGCTCTGACTCCTCTGGCTACGGGTTAAGCTCGGAAGAGGAAGACGACGATGAGGAAGAAAGGGAGGCAGCAGAAGATGCGGAGGTTGACGGCAAAGATGCCGCGACCTCCTCATCTACTTCATCCTCTACATCTTCATCTTCGGAGGACGAGGAGGAAGAAACAGAAGCTAAGCCTCCGAGCTCTCCTGCAGTACCGCTCTCAGAGGTCAAGGAGGAGCAGATACGCAGACCTCCTAGTCCTGAGGAGCCGTCAGCAGAGGACCTGAAGCCACCGTCACCTCAACACATCCCTGGTAAATGTTTGCTCCCATTTCTGTAGTCTAGCGTGCATCACTTCAACAAAAAGCATTTCTAATTTTTAAAATGATGCTGTCAGAGGTTAAATGAAAATTAGAGAAGGGGGAAAAAAAACTGTTTCTTGTCTTTCAGTCCAAGAGCGAGACATCAGTGACAGCCACATTCCTGCAGTGAAGTCTGAACATCAGGAGATTGTAGCAAATCTTCGGCCACCCACTCCCACAGGCGTCCTGTTTGACAGTGACCAGGAGACAAAAGCAAAAGGTAAAGCAGAGCCTGAAGATGTAGCCAGCACCCCTGGTCGATTAGCTTCCTCCCAATTAGATTCAAGCATGGGTCTCCCCAAATCGGCCTCCGCATCTGTAATGCACCTCCCTCTCCCTCCTCACCCGGCAATAGAAGGCCGATCCCTTCTCCATCCGCCTCCAGGCCCCCTGCCCGACTTCCCTCAGCGGCCCCGGCTCCCAACAGATGAGGATATCCCCCGCACGCCTGGCAGGGACCTCATGGAGCGTGCCCGAAGTCTGGGTAAATCCCAGAGCACCGACACAGTGCCCAACACACCAGGCAGTGATGCTCCGCTCACGGGCAGCAGTCTGTTGCTTAGTTCCCCTCACATCCCTGGTAGTCCTTTCTCCTACCCTGCTCAGTCCCCTGTCCTTAGCGCTGGAGTGCCCCGTACTCCAGGAAGGGACTTAACATTCGCCCCTGTCTTCCCTGACCCTGCAGCAATTAATAGGAAAGTGTCCTTGGAGAGCTTGGATGATAGACCAGTTTTTAAGGAGCCGCACATCAGCGCTGTGCCAGGCCAGGTCCTGGCAGCCGGCACAGAGCACTCAGTCAGCATCCCTGAAGATCTACCTACTGGTCTCTCTCTAGATGTCCCTGTGCCGTCCGATGTCACGCCGTTGAAGAAGAAACCTGGACGACCCAGAAGCAAAAAGCTGCCAGCGGCTTCTGCGGCTGAGGAGTCTTTGGAGCTCTCATCCGAGTCCATCCATCTGCCTGATGAAGCACATCTCGAAGCTCTCTCTGTACAGACGATCTCTGCACGGTCCCCCAAGCACTCGAGCCTGGACTTCCGGGAAGGAGAAGTGGAGCCTCAGACGGTGTTACCTGATGAAGACAACTTCCTGACCTACAAAGACGAGGCACCCACTGTGGTCTCAAAGCCGGCACGAAGGGCGCGGCGGCCCTGGGATGAGATCCTGCTGGGAAGCCTGTCTCCTGTCACCACGCCTCCACGGCCATACTTCACCCGACGCTCTGATTTTGAGGAGATGACCATCCTGTATGACATCTGGAACGAAGGCATAGACGAGGAGGACATACGGCTTCTGCAGATCACCTACGACAAGATGCTCCAGCAGGACAACGGTAACGACTGGCTCAACGACACGCTCTGGGTCAACCATCCTCATATCCTTTCATTCTCAAAAGTCGATGCTCAAGTCTCTAATTTATATCACAGAGAGAAACAACATAAAAGTTCTTATTAAAGGTTTTTTTCTTTCTTTTTTTGTAAATGAAATTGTATTGCACTGTATTTTGAACAGCAGCACCCTCTGGTGGTGAAAAAGTGGAAGTTGGCAAATTTTGAGTCCGGGTTCAAGGATTTTTCTGGCTTTCTGGAATAATTTTCAAGGTGTTTTTAGTCCCTTCCTTGACTTCCCTGCACCTACCAGCATCCCTGGAGTGAAGAAAAAGAGGCGAGATGACGGCATGAGGGATCATGCGACGGGCTGCGCGCGAAGCGAGGGATACTACAAGATCGACAAGAAGGACAAGATCAAGTACCTTCAGAGCACGCGGCTGCAGTCGGAGGAGCCGCCGGTTGACACACAGGTGGGCAGGACGTGTGGATTGTGATGGTGTGTGTAACAAAAACTTGCTGTGGGTGAACACGTTTAGCTTCTCTCTGTCTCTGCAGGGCATGAGTATTCCTGCGCAGGTCCACGCCTCAACCAGAGCTGGCTCGGAGCGGCGTTCGGAGCAGCGGCGCTTGCTGTCCTCTTTTGCGTGTGACAGCGACCTGCTCAAGTTCAACCAGCTGAAGGTAAATATTATGCAGGAGAACCCGTGCAGAGGTTGCCTTACTCTACAGTTTTTACCAGCAGACACTTTAAAATGTTATCAAACTTCCTGTGACACCCCAGTGTTTGTCTGTTTCAGTTCCGTAAGAAGAAGATCAGATTCTGCAAATCACACATCCACGATTGGGGTCTGTTCGCCATGGAGCCCATTGCTGCTGATGAAATGGTGATCGAATATGTGGGACAGAACATCAGACAGGTGAGAGGCAGACAGCTGGTTTGTGTAATGTGGGTTTTCTTTCTGCATGTATGTAAACAGTTTTTTGTTTTTAACCTACTTTTATGTGACTCACATGTGTCTGATTAACCTACAGTATAGAAATAGTGCATCATGAGGAATTTCAGTACCACTGAAAGTAACCTTTCCTCAGGTTAGTCCAGGTAACCAACAATTGTGACTTGACAGAAGCCAGAGGTTTAGGTTGTTAAGCTCTTCACCAGTGGTTCTAAGGAGTGAAGCTGTTAATATGTTCCCGGGGTGTCAGCAGATATCTGCAGTATTAACATACCATCTAATGATTGACGTTCTTGTCTGGCAGGTGATCGCGGACATGAGGGAGAAACGCTATGAAGAAGAGGGCATCGGCAGCAGCTACATGTTCCGTGTCGACCACGACACCATCATAGACGCCACGAAGTGTGGCAACTTTGCTCGTTTCATCAACCACAGCTGCAATGTAAGGCAACATCTGCATGGGGAAAAAGGTTTAGCAGCATGAATATAAAAAAGAAAATTTGTTCTTATGCCCTTCTTTTTTTCCCCCCCCTCTCCTCCCTCTTGCAGCCTAACTGTTATGCGAAGGTCATCACTGTGGAGTCTCAAAAGAAGATCGTGATCTACTCCAGACAGCCAATCAACGTTAACGAGGAGATCACGTACGACTACAAGTTCCCCATCGAGGACGAGAAGATCCCCTGTTTGTGTGGGGCAGAGAACTGCCGGGGAACGCTGAATTAACGTCAAGTCGAGGTCAGAAAGAAAGGTCTCCCCCAGCTTCTCTCTAAGCTCGCCCCAAACTCGGCGCAAACTCCGTGCTTGAAATCTCGGATCAGGAGGAACTGAAGAAGGAACGCTTGTTTGGGAGTGAGGAGAAGAAAACCGGCAAGTCACCCGGACAGAGTTCAGCTACCTGTCTGGCCCTCACATATTTAACTCTAGATTGTTTACGAATTATGGTGCTCTTAACATACAAATTTAAAAAAAAAAAAAAAAATGAAGAAGAAGAAAACTTCTAGTTTTTTATGTGCAAACACTTGACTTGCGGGTGCAGCGTTTCCTCCCCTCCTCTCAACATCGGACAGTATTTCAGCTTCTACGCCTGGCTCGTACAAGTTTTACACCTTTTGTTTTTTTCTTCTTCCTTTTTTCTCATTTGTCTCATAAGCTTTACCCACACCACACGTGGTACATAGAAACAACACAGACTCTCATGTTCAGCTGCTCACTAACACTGTTAAGACGCACAAGCCCACCAGGTAAACGCCACCCTCTTCCCCACTTGTGGGAAGAGAGGCGGATGGCAGACGGTGCCGTTTCCACGTGGGTGGTTTTCCTGGACGTGAATCAAACTAATGAAACAAAAGGAAAAAAAATCAAGCTTACCATTGCAAAATCTGGAATATCCAACCATCTCCTGCTCTCACCAGCCAGCGACGGATCATGCTGCTTCCTCTTAGTTTATGCAAAAAAATGCTAATTAAGATGTTCAAACTTTGTATTGATGATATTCCAGTGTTTTGCGGTTTCGTTTAGGTTCTCTTCTTACTTCAAAGACACTATATTCGTGTGTGAATGTGTTCGTTATCGTGTCCGGATAGAGCGCGAGACTGTGAGTTCACTGACCCCCCCCCCCTTCTTTCGTGGGCCGCAGCATGGAAAAAGCCAACCAATCATGCAGAGCAAGAAAGACTAAAGATTAATCAAGTCCTGTCTACTTCCAGAGCAAGTGAAGGTACAAGTTTTCAGCTGTGGAGAGAGTAGTTAGTTCTCATTTTAAGTGCCATATGAATGCGTTACTGTCTTTGTTTAACCCGAGGAATCCAGAGATGCGTTAACATGGATGTGCACAGAAATGCTTCCTGTTTTTGGCTGATGGAGGATTTTTCTTTTCCTTTTTCTGTCTGGGTTCACCGTCTCGTGTTTGTGTGCTCACAGATCTCTGTCCTCGTTATACTACCAGTGTTTAATGTTCCCCGCGAGGCAGAAGAGAGCCGATTCTTTCTTTATAAACTCATCGCAATGAAAAAGACAAACTTGTGAATGCACTCGGGGCTCGCACTTATGCGTCCCCCCCCCCCTTTTTCACCCACTCAGTCCTCCCGCTAAGACCAAGTCTAACATTTTGCTTTTCATTCAGTTAAATTGAAAATGGAGATTTTTTTTTTCCACCAGTGATGTTCATATTGTAAATGATGACTTGTACAGAAGATCTAATGCTTTTTTTATATACATCTTCACAACTTTTAAAATGCATCTTTCTCTCTCTCTGTTTTTCACAAAAGACTGAGTATTTAAAAAGACAAACAAGCGTATTTTCAGGGATCTGTAAAAGAAATCTGATGGTTTAAAAGGTTGTTTATTTAAAGAAAAAAAAAAGGTCCACTGTGTACAGGACGAGTCTCCACCTCCCTTTGGAAAGATTGTTTCTTGTAGAAACGTCTTCATTTTTCTGCTCATTTGCTTTGTAATCCTATGTGTAAATAGTGTAACTGTGAATACTATATAAATAAATATATATATATATATAAATATATATATATTTTTGTTCCCTGGGATTTGCTACATAAACACGGCTCAGACATCTATCAGAATTAGATGAGCTGGTAGCAGGAAATTCAGCTTGTGTCAAGCTTTGGGGTTGTTTTTTTTGTTTTTTTAAATTTTCTGTTGTAAATTCTATGAAAAGTTTGCGGTGTGGAGAAAAGAAAGGTGCAGAATCGGCATGAGAAGAGGACTGATGTGTCAGCCTGTTTCTCCTGTCTATTTATTATACAACAAATGTATGAAAAAGGAAGAAAAAATGGAAATAAAGCATTTTTGCATACATCCATAAACGCTGGTGGTTTGTTATTCCTGAGGCTGCACGATGTGAGATAGAAATACGACTGATGGAATGAAGATCGTCCTGCTGATGCAGGCAGCAGCTGATCAATCAGCTGCCACATCAATCATGCGACTCAGTGCAGGTTTCATAATGCTACAGGTGGGGGGATTCTGCTTACGCTCATCATGCGCTCCACTGCTACTGTCGAGCCACTTTCAACTCCCAAATTCTTGAATGCTCCTATGAACGTATTACTGATGATTTGAACAATATTCACATTTTCAAACTCCGATGGACTGATGACCTCCCAGGCTGTACCACATAACCCTGAATTTGCTGGATCTTTGGATGGATGGATTGCAGAGAGGAGCCGAATTGTTTATGGGAGAGGTTTGTTAAATTTCACGTGACCATAGATGATTCAACCTGACTCTAAAACAATTCAAATGAAAACTGTCAACATGCTGACTTTCTCTCTCGCTATATACACAAACATGAATGCAAAGAGACTTTTAGTCCAAACCAGGTCTTGCGTCAGTTCACTGAGGGGTCAGTCACAATTCTCCATGAGCAAATGGCAAGTCAACATACATGCATGGGACTTGTGGCCTGAGGGTTAGAGGTAGAGGGTGCCCTTTCATCCATGACTGCTCCAACAGATCTGACTGTGGCTGACAGCGAGTACAGCACCCTGGCAGAAGAAGCATTGTGGTGAAGCTCATCTAAATAAACCCCAGAAAAGGCATTAGATTTTTTTTCCAAGACTTTTTTTTTTTTTTTAATAAAACATTCACCAAACCAACGAGTTGTCAAAGCAAGACTCCAACTACTTTGATTCAGTGCTCCAACCCTCCTCTCTGTAGTTGGGATTAATAATGTGTTTGATCAGTGAATTTAGAAGCTTTTGTGTTTATCTGCAGTGAAAATCTGCAGAAGCCTGGATTCACATTCACACAGTCCCCAGGGAGACAGAAAAGGCTCACAGTGTGGTCTCCCTGTGTGCGCGCGCCGCCCTAAGGCCGTGACAGGAGGAGGATGGTGTGACCACAAGCGGGGAGGCTGGGCTCAGAGAGCGAGCTTAGACAGCATGGGAGCCCAAGTCGCACTCGTCGCCATCTGCTTAGCGAAATCAAACACAGGATCTGATTGGTTGGTCGTTGTCGCTCCAACTGTGCTGTCTTGCTTTGCCGGTCATCTTTGCAGCTCAGATCGTCTTAAAATGTTTTCTTTGATTCTTTTGCTAATCCTTATGAAAAGGGCAGTTAGAAAATAAAAGCTGAAAGAAAAACTGATATTTACATTTTACCATTATTGGGGATGATGTGCAGGTGTGCTCAGGAGTTTACACTCACTAATCATGGGCATGAAGCTCAGGGTTATTTTGTTGCTGTTAAAGATTTCGTGGAGTTGTTCTGTTTCCAGGGTGGAATGATTGTACAGCGTGAGACTGGTTCCCTGTATCAAAATTTCAACCATCTAGCTGTTGATTTGACATGAAGTTGAAGATTTCGCAGGTAGTTTTTCAATATTCCATCCACTTTGTGTAATGTACCAGTACCACTGGCAAAAACAGCCCCAGAGCATGATGCGGGCAGGTGCAGATGCAGCTGCAGATTTTAGTTGACTTTGAAGGCGTCAGCAGCCTCTCAGGCTGGTGACAGTAATGCTGTTTCAGCAGTTTCCCGGTCATGGCAGGGAAGAGACCTTTCCAACTTGTATAAATCTACAATTCAGCTTCTTACACCTTCACTGAGGTTCTTGGACTGTCCTATTGCTCGGAGCATCGGCCTATCCAGTGAGTCAAAACAAATCCTTTCTATGCTGGCAAAGAGAAACTACTAGTTGTAGTCAATCATAATCCCTAATGAGAAGATAACAGGCCATGTACATGCCAAGTTAAAGGACACTGTAGAACCTTTAGCACCTCTTATTAAAAGATTTAAATGAATGTATGTATATAATTTGACTGTGTGGCCTCAAGAAGATCTAAAAAAAAAAATAAAATACAGCCACGTGCACCTAATTCTTGCCATTAAAATCATTAATGACATATGCTGTACAATCATTCCACCCTGACGTCAAATAAATAAAGGTCCAAAATTATCATGACAATCATGTCCACGGTGACTGGATGCAAACGTCTGAGCCCAGCTGCAGGTAGCTGCTTGGTGGAGTATTTGCATTTATTTGCTTGTGTTATAAAAGGCCTGAAATGCTAAATTTAGAGAGATTTACATCCCAGACTTGGTAGATGATTAAGGTCACATGGATGTTGTCACAGTGGTTATAATGATCAACATATATTCTACACCTGTGTGAGTCGGCTAGCATGTTTCCCCATTTAATGCTGACCACAGTTCAGCCACATACTTTCAATTTTCTGAAACCTTTTTGCATGAGGAATAACAAAAAAACAACAGCAGCAAATAGGATTTTAAAGAATGATTTTATTGTTAGGATACACAAGTGTTATAAGGGAGCGAGTCACACTTTAAAGAACAGTCACACAGAAAATATTAAGGCTTTTGTTTCCTTGCAGGTTTCTTTTTTTCCTGGCGTAACCCGCAGTCCTCCTTTACACGACGTACGGCCACACTTCAAAATTCAATGCAGACTTGAGCACTGAGTACAAACTAATGTTTGCATGTTTTTGCGTGACGCTGGTAAATCGGCTCATTAGGCAGCCATTACTGTGCTATATTCTAGCACCTTTCCTTAACGCCCTCTTCTTTTCAAAACAGACCTTTCCTCCTGCTACTGTAGGAAAAGCAGGTGAGGCACCATGCAAAGTAATGTAACTTTGGATTTCAAAATGTCTGCAGTGAAAACGTACTGTTGCAGGAATAACCGTAAAGCACTAATGTTCGTCCCAATCAAAGGCTAACAGTGCCCCGGGGGACATTTTGCTTTAGCCCAAGTCATTTGGAAAGGAATGTACAGGCCTGCATGATGTAATAGTATCATAAATCTTTTAAACAGCCAGCTTAAAGTATGGCTAAATCTATTAGAGTTGAAAGGGTTAGATTTTATCGCTAACCAACACAAGCACACAGTTAAGCAATGAGTAGCTGGCTCGGTGGTTAAAACAGCTAAGCATCCTCTCCATGCTCTCTTGACTACTTTCTGAACTAAAAATTAAACCCTTAGAAAACACACACAGTTAACCTTAATCAGTAATGTTAATATCACAGTTAAGGTGCTGAAAGTAGTTTGGAAAATCGTTAAAATAGCTATGAGTAAATTATAAAGAAGTTAAATCCTTAAAAGTATTGCATTACATAAAAAAGCTGAAACTACTGATGTTAATATATAACTTACACTAATGAGTAAATAGGAAATAGCTACAAACGCGGACAGTTTAATGGGTTATAATCTATCAATTTTCATATCATTATGTGGTATTAAGTGTTAAATAACAATAATTTTGAATGGTGGTGATGCTGACGGAGCAGCGACATGTCTGTGCTTCAGAACAATGTTGCGATTGACTCTGCATCTATTGAGGTTACTGAACAGAGGAGTTACACTTAGAATTAATATTAACCTCCTATTAACCTGGCGTACACATATGTGGACATCACATTTTGGGTTGTCTAGACCAAAATACTTAATTTTTCTCTACAAGGACCTGATATCCACTTACGAGGACGTTATACTGCCACTGTTCTATCAAAGTTTAAAACGAATGTCCTCAACTGTGGATCTCATTTTTCTCAGAAACTAAAATTAGGTTTAAAAAAAGAAAAAGAAAAAAAAAAGAAATCTGCTAATTCTTTGTTTTTAAATTCATCAGGTCCCAATCAACCCAAATAGCAAAGAAAAATTAAAAATGCATGCCATGAAAGAGTTCAGGTCTTAGGAGGTTAATATTAATTAATATGAATATATTTTATAGTTTTGCCTCATTATAACACAACAGTGGATACTTTATATTAAAACAGAATCAAGAAATGATTGAAGGGTAAGACCTTCAGCTTCATATAGTGGCTTTTCACTCTAATTTTAAATGTGAGGCCCATAAAGGTGGAAGTACAAGTAAGGGAGATCTCTGTTAGCCTGAAATACATAAATCTATCAGAGCGATAGCAAAAGCTTTAGCAGTTCAGTTCAACCTTAAAGGGAATAAATACTAGGCAGCTTGGTGACATCAAAAAGGTCTGAAAGACCACAGAAATGGTGAAGTGGATGACCACAGAATTATTTCGATGGTAAAGAAAAAACAGGAAGTAAGAGTGTCAGTTTCAACAATCTTTATGTTTAAATTCATATGGTTTGTTCAATTAATTAAAAGACGGTATATAAATTTTATAAAACGTTTATAAATTAAAACTGAAATTCTCATTTAAATCACATCTCAACTGTTTGAAATGCACTGTAGTGACATACAAGGACATGGAAATTATGTTGTCTAATGAATTATAGATCTAATTGTATTTTTCTTTATATATTTCTTTACTTTTTTCATAAATCTGCATTACTGCGTTATTTGGGCATATTTTTAAATCATTATCATCAGCTTAAAATGCCTGACCAATACTTTTAATTTTTCAAATGTTTTATAAACAATCAACCTTGTTAGCATGCTAACATGCTATGCTAACCAACCAAGTTTTGCTTTGACTTAACTTTGCTTTTATTTTTATTTTTTAATTGCTCACTACAGAAAAACAAAGGTATACGCATGTACATTAGGTTGTAGTTTTTAAAAGCACACTTTGAATGCAAAAGGCTTCACATTAAACGGTTAGCAACATGCTAATGAATTCAAATTTCCTAAAAACACATGAGACGTTAAATAACACTTACAGTACTCTTCTTCACAGTTTGCTTGTTTTTCCTAGAGTATTTCTAAATGTCTGAAAACTTCTCCTTAAATGAAAAGTTCAACTAACCTGTTCTTTATTTAATTTTAATTTTGGTGTTGTACTATTTCACGCCTTGGATTTAACATGGTGCTAAAGTCCAGATAAGAAGCCTCCCAGTAAAAGGACTGGAAGCAGATGCACTGATGTAGCAGACAAGAGGGTTCGACCAGCTGCTCCTCTGAGGAGTTTGGCATCTATGGAGGCTGAGACAACGCGACTGAAGATGTGATGAATGTGTCTGAAATTCTTCTGGAGAGGGGTCACCTGCTCTGCGTCCTCCTCTGTGGAGAAGATCTGCGAGGTAAACTGAGCCAGCTGAGGAGACAACCAAACCCAAAAATAATATTTTAAAGCAACAGGTAAGTCTTTAAAAAAATAACATAAAACCTGATCTGAACCTAGGCGACTTACTTGGGACCATGAAATGTAGATGGGGACCTCATACAAAGTCCACACAACCGCTTCAGAACATGGAGGGGTGGTAAGGCTGCCGTAATATCGGTAATACTGACTCATGTTGTGCTTTGGCAGGAGGCTCATTAGAGGAAATGGCTTTACTTTAGTTGCTTGCCCTGGGGGAAGGATACACAGACATAATGAGAACATTGCTACGACTAACACAAGAAGGCAGGAGTGGATTTTTCTTAAGGCTCCACTCACCTTTGTAAGCAACAGAGGAGAGTTTCTGTGAGATGTGTCCAAAGTGCACATTATCTGCATACACAACCTGAGAAATATGATAATGTCTTAATAGTTTTGCTTTAAAAATCCTTAAAAATGTAGTTCAGGACTAGGCTGAGAAATAAACTGACATCAATGAAGAATCCAAGAACGGCAAGTCCCGTTGGATCGTCGAGGGCTGCAGACAGATTTGGATGGATGGACTTCATGTTGACTATGTGCATCTGGAAGTAAAGAAAGTCCACAGAGACATTAAGGGAAGGCTGCACTGCATCTGTGTGCTTACACAGGTGGCTTGTGACTGTGTAACTCCGTCTACTGACCATACTGTACCTCCATTGGGTATCTGCGTCTGTCCACAGTGTGCTCTGAGCCGTTGGACGCCGGACCTCCCCAGTGGAAGTGCAGCTGGATGGTGTGGTACACATCTGGAAGACCGCCACCACTCACCGCCATGCCGCTGCCGACCTGCAGTATGACTGAGAGCAACAGCGCACGCGTCACCCCCAGCGCCCACGCGACAAAAACGCGCTACAATATGCGGGGTATTCACCTGAGTGCCCGTCGTTTTTGAGCGTCCAGTGGCCTGTTTGCGTCTCCTCGAAGCCCTCTAGATACAGAGCGCCCAGAGAGGCGTTTCTGACCATGTGTTCGTCCAAGTTGATGGGAGAGTGATGGTGATTAAGTAAAGAGTAACAGGAAGGGACCATGTCTCCCCATGAGTAAGGATCTGAGGATGTGAAAGAAGACTCATGAGCTCCAGACAGACAACTAAAAAGTGTAAGAAGAACCTTGCTTGCTTAACCTTAAAATCAGCTCACAGCAATCAGTTTTGGACAACCCATGCTTTCCGAATATCTGATATTTTGGCTTTTATTTTGAAAGGATACTTTAGACCCAGGGTCCCCAATCCCAGTCCACGAGGGCCGGTGTCCCTGTAGGTTTTAGATCTCACCCTGGGTCAAAACACCTGAATCACATGATTAGTTCATTACCAGGCCTCTGGAGAACTGCAACACATGTTGAGGAGGTCGTTTAACCATTTAAATCAGCTGTGATGGATCAAGGACACCTAAAACCTGCAGGGACACCGGCCCTCGTGGACTGGGATTGGAGATCCCTGCTTTAGACTTTCAACAGTGACTTCAGCTTCAGATCATCTAATATATAAGTCTTTTTGCCTTCAGCATTGCCTTAACTCTTCATGGCAGAGATTGAACAAAGTGCTGGAAAAATTCCCCAGTTTGGTCCACACTGAGATGCGAGCATCACATCCATGATGTCAGTCAGCTGTTCCAGCACATCCCAAAGGTGCTCTGTTGGGTTGATGTGGTCAGCAACCATCCGGCTGATAGGCTGTTGAGTTTTAATGATGCTCAGTTGGTACTAAGGGCCCCAAAGTGTGCCAAGAAACCCACACCATTACACCACCACCAAGTTGATACAAGGCAGAATAGATCCATCCTTTCATGTTCATTTCTGATCCTCGCAGGCAAATGTTGCAGTAGAAATCGAGACTCATCAGACCAAGCGTCAACATTTCAACTCTCTATTTTGAATTGTAGCCTCGGCTTCCTGTTCTTAGCTGACAGGAGTGATACCTAATGTGGTCTCTTCTGCTACTGTAGCACATCTGCTTCAAGATTCACACACTTCTGCACACCTTGGTTGTAGCAACTGGTTATTTACTGTTGCCTTTCATTCAGCTTGAAGCAGTCTGCCGCTTTATTCTCTTCTCTGCTGCCCACTTGACATTTTGTCCTTTATTTATTTATTTTTAGACCCCGTACAGTAAACTCTAGACATGGTTGTGTGGAAAATCCCAGCAAATCAGCAGTTTCTGAAATACTCAGTCAGCTCATCTGGCACCAACAATCAAAGTCACTTAAATCCCCGTTTTGAACTTCAATATGCCCCCTTGACCATGTCTACATGCCTAAAGGCATTCAGTTGCTGCCACGTGACTGACTGTTGTCACATTCAGATGGTCAGAATTTGGTGTGAACCATATGAAAGCATGAACTCATCCTGTGTGGTATCAATGGTTCAGGCTGCTGGTGGTGCAATGGCAACTGAGCATTAAAGCACTACCACCAGAGTATTGTTGCCGGTCACGTCCATCCCTTTATGACCACAGTGTGGCCATCATCTGATTCCAGTAGGATAACATGCCATGTCACAAAGCTCAAATCATCTCAATTTCTTGAACATGACAATGAGTTCACTGTACTCAAATGCCCTCCACAGTCATCAGATCTCAGTCCAATAGAGCACATCTGTGATTTAGTGGAACAGGAGATTTGGATCATGGGCGTTCAGCTGACAAATCACTGAGTAGTATTTCCAGCACCTTGTTGAATCAAGAATCTGGCAGATCTGAAGGCAAAAGGGGTACGAGCAAGGTGTAACCAAAGAAGTGGGCATTTGGTCTGTATTGTGCACTGTAACTGTGTCATTGATGGAATTTGATAAAATCCTTTCTAAAGATTTCATACCATCATCGTGAATCCTTTTCACCGTTCTAATCATAACGTGAAAATGTGACATCGTGACAGCGCTCGTTCTAAAATTAAAAAACAAATAAGTTACTCACCACAATGTGGCTCATCATAACAGTAGTCATCTGCGAAATGAAAACGGCACAGTGACGACAAACATCACCTTTCTTTCCCTTCCATCCAATTACACGAAATTGCGCGTAAGAGACGTTCGCAATATCTTTTCACCCCGCGAGACCAGAGTCGTGCCCTCACCTGAGTCAGCGTATGAGCCGACGATCACAAGGAGAGCTGCGGTCCAAATCATCCCAGGATCCTGGTGGAGCGCACAGTGAGGTAGACTGAAACAATCGAGGGCGAACGTCCGGCTTAAATATAGGAAGGAAGGTGAAAGCTGAGATTTACTTTCTCCTGGGCTGATCAGTCAACCGTGTCATTACCAGTCTAGTGGTCTTTTCTGATAAACAGGCTCATTGATGCAGGGAGAGCTTCACCCCCCTTACACCCCCACACACCCCCACCTCCCCAGCTGCTGCTGCTGTAAGCATAGATGCCCAGTGACTAGTAACAAGACCCATTCATCTCATGGGAAAGTCAGAGGATGTGTTAGGAGGCTGGATTAGAAGTGAACAGAATATATATGACTCGGTATAAAGAGGCTGTAAAAATGACACCGTGTTTAAACTTCAGAGGTTCTCTTTATATTTGCTCATCACTGCCCCACGCTTTACAGTGGGAGGGACCACCCTCTAATCAGTGCCAAGCTCTGGGAATCCAGTTAAAAACCCTCAAATTAACACCTAATTTTACACTTAAACCCATGTTTTTAAGTGATGTTACACTTCCTCTCCTAACAGCTCAGTGTTAAGTGTTACGTGTTTCCCATCCAGGAATAGATTGTGCGACTCCGTCACTACTCAGCCTGCATGAACAAAGCCTCTTTTCTCCGACGGTGCTTCTCGGCTGGGTATCACTCTCTCCTCTCCGCCTGCCCCCTTGTGAGTCACCGCGAGGTGCACTATATCCGCTTTCTTTAAATTATGAGAATCTTTTCATTGCCGTGTATTGGACACTGGTGCGAGGAGGCGGGGGGATTTCCCTGCATCCCACCTTAATCTAAATTGACATTTGGTGACCGCATACGAAGGAATTTCCTCCTCAAAGCCTCGCAGACCAGCTAAATGTCACGATGTAGCGAGGTTCAACGTAAAGTTCAGAGCCACTGACGCACAAGCTCGTCCTTCATGGTGCAATTTATTTGGCATTTGATTAGATGTACATCTACCTCAGAAAAAACACAAGCTCCCCTGCAAATTAAGCATTTCTTTTTTTAAATGGTAAAGGCTATGAAATAAACATCAATGAAATGTAGCATCTGCTGTATTGTACATAAAACATTTCAAACCCCGCTCCCCCTCCAAATCCAGAAAAACAAGCTCTCACGCCACCATCAACACCACCTTCTAGCACAGAAACTACAGTGTAAATGCAGCCGGATGGGTTGTGGTGGGCACGTTTTGGATGCATACGGGGATATTAAACTATATGCAGGAGTCTTTTGAGCCTACTGTACAGGACACATGGTTGAGCATAAAACATTTTTGTCCAAATCAAAAAGAACAAAAACTAAAAATCTCTCAGCATGCCAAAAGATTAAAAACATGCACCACAGGTCGAAAACGCAAAAAAAGCAAAAGAAACTTGATTTAAAATAAGAAAAAAAAAAAAAACCATAAGAAAAATCAAACTGAATACATCATTTCCTAAACACACATGAACACTTTTCCACAATTTTTGTGAACATGATTTTGTTTCTTGGATAATCCACTGTGGATTGTCAAAGTAAAGAAAAAAAAGGGGGGGAGGGTAGTTTAAACAAAAAAATAAATAAAATAAAAACAAGCAAAAAAAACCCCCCAAAAAACCAACTTCTTTTTACATACAATACATTCAAACATAAGTTACAGATGTGCACAGTCTGACATGTTTAAGCCGTTTTTCCCTCCTCGAGGCAGATCATGAGCGGCTTGGATGCTGGTGGTTGTGGGTCAGCTCTGATCTGCAGACGATTACTCCTCTGATGATTGACACCGTAATTCTCCCCAAGTATACAGACCCTCATCACTGACACATAAAAAAAAAAAAAAAAATCCCGCCGCTGCAGTTGGTGACATCTTTCACTAACTGAAGACAAACCTCAGTAACGGAGTTGCAACTGCATGAAGAATAGCACAGAAACGCACCTGATCCAACCGAGGGAGGAATTAAATCACAAAGAAAATGCAGAATTATCCTGGAAAGAGTTGGTAATGAAGCAGAAGCAACTCTGGGACCATCTGGATGATTATACGACTTAATGATTGGAGCATTTATCTCATATAAATGATTTTTTTTTTTTGGGTTTTTCAAACTTGATCTTCACATATACGCTCATAAAGCCTTTTGTCGCTTTGTTGATGGACAGGGAAAGAAAATCAGCCTATATCTATCCCACAATTAAACAATCAAGGTAACGACCTGCAGCCATAAATTATTATCAAAAAAAAAGAAAAAGAAAAAAAAGAGCACAACATCCTTTGACACTACGACGCCACATGTCAGCTTCGCCCGATAAAAACCCCACAGCAGGAAATTTAGCCGTATCTCGCGAGGTTGAACCTCTCAACTACAAAACATGTTTTTCTGCAAACTTGCTCTAAAAACCTGGAAGACGGCTTCGTGTGTCAGACTAATAAACACCAGGGGACAGTTTCTGTACGCGCTGCAACAGACTGTGGGGTGGATGAGAAAGTTATCGTAGCCTGAACACTGATTGATACGTATGTGTTTGAAAGTATGCCGCAAACACAAACAAAAGTTGGCTCTTCTGTCCGTATGCGGTTATTTTTCCTCGTGCTGTTACAAATCTGACCAAAGGGTGTATTTGCACTAGGGCCTTTTTTTTTTATGACCAACAGGCCCGTTTTGAGATGTTTGAAAAGCTTTTCTCAGTCTGGGCTAAAAGCAGAAGTGTGGCCTTCTCAGCCTGGATGTAGAGTTTTTGTCTCTTTGCTCCTTCAGATGTCATCGTCTTTAAAAAAAACAAACAAAACAAAACAAAAACACTCTGATGAGTCTGTACAAACTGTAACTGTCCTCTCTGCAGTCAGCATTTTGTGCTCCTGGTACGGAAAACATCTACGACCCTGCTCCAACTGTGGGTAACGTGCAGGTGTCTGCCCACAGTCTTATACCACGGTGCTGAGGGAGGAGGCGCAGTCTGCAGGCATGGAGACGGGGGCGTGGCCATCTGTCGGTGTGTCGGGCCCCACCAGGAGGGTGCTGCTGTCTATGGAGTCCTCCCTCTCCTGACAGGACGGCGCGGAGTCTGGCACCGGGCCTGTCGCGTTGGGAATATTGGCCTGGAGCCCGTCACCCATGGCGTTCATCTGGCTCGGCACGATGGAAACCCCACCATGCCCTGAAGATACAGATGCAGACAGAGAAGTGGGAAACGAGAGCGTTTATCACTCCGCACATGACAATGTTTGTAAAGAACAAGAGAAAAGGATGTGCGCCTACCGAGGTCCACGTAGAGGAGGCTGTCTGGGTTTATGGAGGCTTCGTATGGAGGAGGGGGGTCGTCGGGATGCTGGATGTCGGGGTATTTGTAGGCTGCATAAGGCGGAGGAGGCTCTTGGAAATGAAAAGCGCCTCCCTCCCCATCATCGGACAGATGCAGGGGAGTGAGACCAGTGCCGAAGGCGTCCGGGCCGTAGTCAAAGCCTGGGACTCGTCTTCCAAGGTTAAAGTGGTGCACTGAGATTAAAGCAGAGTTTAAAGTTTAAGATGCATTTAAAGTGAGCTTTTTGGATTATTCAGACCATCTAAAAATAATAATAATAATAATAATAATAATAATAATGATAATAATGGATTGCATTATCATCTCTGTCTTATTGCTGTTTTATCGCACTTAAGATGCTTTGAAGATGGCAACTGACTGAGAGTGGTCGCAGATCTGGTCTCCGTTTCCAAAGCAACCACTTCAAAAACAACAAGATTGTAAGTTGTCACAAAAACTTTGTGCTGCCATCTCCAACAACCTATTTCCCCAATGTGACTGCAGCAACAGCCAAGACTGTTGTTACTCTCATTTGTATGAAGATGCAGAAAAATAGAAATAAATGTAAAATAGAAAAAAAAACAAATAAATACATTTTAGATGTATAAAGCATAAAACAAGAGGGGAAATTAAACGAATTAATAAAAATAAGTAGCTTAAAACATAAATATCAATATTTAGAATTAATTTCAACATTTATTTTATTTATTTATTGTTGTTTGTGGCCGTTTTTGCCATCCTTATGAGTTTTCATTTTTAGAAAGGAAGATTTTTATCTCAGCTTTTTAAATCGTTCCTCATACAGACAAAGATTAAAAAGTGACCACAGGTGTAAACTTTGGATCTCAGTGCTGCAACACTTTACTCACAGTTTCCTCCAATCAGCGTTTCGATGCGTTCACGTCTTCTCTGACGGAGTCTGTGTACCATGAAGAGCAGCAGAGAGAGGATAAGGAAGGACGAGATGCAGCTGACGATCAGCCTCATCCCGCTGGCCATCGAGTCAAACAGACTATTCCCATCTGACGGAGAAGACGGGAAAAATCTAATCAAATCAGGATATGTCCTTGCAAACGTACTTCGTTAAAAACTTTCTTTTGCTGAGCTTCGAAGGAAATTCTGCACCGTTTATGTGTGAATGTGACACAATTTGCACATTAAACAACACTTTCACATCTTTTCCTTGCAGCACTATTTAGAAGAGGAGCAGGAGCTAATTGTTGATATAAATTAGGCAATTTGAATCCTCCTGACTCATTTAACTTAATATACTGAATATCAAACAGTGTAAAAATGTGTAGGTGACGAATCGTGATGCAGAATAACATCTTATAGGACTACGAGCACTGGAAGGCTTCTAATCACTGATGATCATTACACACTGGTGGTGGTTTGTAACCAGTGGGATGTGTTTGGATGCGGTGGTAGTACCTGGATCGAGGCAGGTGAACTTGCAGCACTCTTTGGGATCCTTGCGGAAGTGCTGGCAGCCTTGTGGCCGCTCACACAGCGCGGCGACGCACATCTCAGGCTCGCCGTCATGACACGTGCAGCTGAGACACGGGTCGTCTCCTTTGGGGGTGAAGTAGTAGCCCTCGTTTACGACATTGTCTTTTATATCCACGCACGTTTGCCCTGTGGCACAGAGAATATCAAAATAAACACATGGCCCCAGCGGAGCAAATAACTGACACATTTTTGATAACAAACAGAAAATTAACCCGTACTCCTCTTGCACAGAAACGGAAACTTCTTGTAGCAGTTCTCAGCGTGCCAGCTGTGCAGGCCTCGCTCGTTCATGCTTTTGTACTGAAAGCGCTGCAGCTGCGCACAGAAGACATTGTCTTGGGTGGCGGAGGCCTCCCCCAAGTCTTTCAGACCCTCAGGAGGCAAAAACACCTGCATAGAGCCTGAACACAAACAATTCACACATTAAAGCATTCAAATAAATTACAGAAGACAAACAGCACATGTAGGTACTTCACAAAGCTGAATCTTTTATACCTTTGTATGCTACTTCCCAGCGGCCATCCAAGGAGTGGCTCTGATTGGTGATCACATACTGGTAACCCACCCAAAATCTGAAACAAACAACACCACTTACACCATGTCTAGTGATGACGCATTAGCTACTACCAGCCACTAGATGGCCTGCAACCAGCTACAGAGCAGTATAACATCTAAAACAACAAGCACACGCACTTCTGCAATATCTTCCTTATTAAAAAAACAAAAACAAACCAGAATTAAAGCAGAAGTTTAAAGACTGAAATGAGATCTCTGTTCAGGAACTGAAACCTGGCAGCTTATTTCTGTGGCAATAAAGAAAACTTACTTGCACTGATCTCTGCACACTTTATCGTCAAAGTCCACCTCGATCTTCAGTATGAACTGCAGCTCCTCGTTGGTCACAAACGTGGCCAACGAGCCGTTGACTTTCTGACACGTATCCACGGCCTGCCAGTAGTTCTCGTTCTTCAGGTACACTTTGTAGCAGCTCGCTGTTTTCTCGTAGTGATGCCACCCGCTGGGACATTTCTCTGCAGACAGAGAAGACAAGAGTGAGCACATGATCGCCATGCAGATTCGATTCAAATAAACCTGCTGAGAGCAAAGTGAGACACTTACTGTTGAAGCGCACCGGCTGAGCCACACCGATGACGTCTTCCACCTGGTCGTACCCGCTGCCATAACGAAACCTCTCCTCTTTTATAACAGCACAAATCAAGACAAAAAGGTTAAAAAAGTGGACTTGTTTGTACGTTCTGCCATAATAAATGTAACTGAGAACAACAGATGGTGTTTTCAGTGTGTAGGATAATTGTTAACAGCCCGCGATAATATTTAGAAGTCAAAACCACCACACATCAGTGAAAATAAGATATATACTGAGGCTGATTCTAATCTGAGTATTATGAAAGCAGAAGCAATGCTTTGCTGACCGTGCAGATAGCATCCTCTACTATGTTTTATCAGGAGTTCACAGAGACTAAAGTCTAGACTGAGGGAAGCACCCCAGTACAGTCTATGTGCAACACAATATAATATACACTTTTTAATGACAAAGTTGTTAATGTGATGGATCTCTTGCTACTCTTTGACTAGCTAGTAAGAAAATAAAGTACGTAGGTATGTTACAAACTATAAAGAAAACACTCTGTCTCAATTGTGGCATCTTTACTACTTTTTCTTAGTATAAACTAGAAGAAAAAGATCAGATTTAAAAACGGGGAATATGCTTGATCTCTTAGAGCACATATGATATATCAGCAGATAATAGGTGTTTACTGATATTGGCATTTATAACAGCTGATAAATGAGCATTTAAAATGTAAAAAGACAAGAGAAACAGCCTTCAAATGCTTTTCTGTGTTGATGCTGCATAATCTGTCCACCAGAGGGCCCTCTGTAACTTCCCTGTTAGCAAAACACCTCTGGCACAACAACCAGAGGTGTGTTTTTGATGGTGGCTATATTGGACAACGGATGCTGGATTTGGAGCAGGCAGGAAGGAAGAGAGGACGACCTCAGAGGAGGTTCATGGATGTGGTGTAAAAAAGAGGACAGGCTGGTGTGAGACAATGGCGACCCCTGAAGGGAGTAATGGGTAGCAGATAAAAAAAGACTATTTCTCTGTTACATGACTCAATGAGATTTTGTTCTTGACTGATGCTTCAAAAAGGAAGGAACTGCAGGCTATAAAAACAGCAAATACTGAAGAACTTAACTGAAAAAAACCCACCAAATTTGAGGAGCATACACTTTGTTTACATTTATAACAGCATTTATTTTGATTTTGCACTGAGATTCATGACAACTAGAGATGGCACGATACCACTTTTTTAATGTCCGATATAGATATCATAAATTTGGATATCTGAAGATACCGATATGAATCCGATAGTGTAATTTTTAATCAATAAAACTTCTTTAAAAAAAAAAAAAAAAAAAAAATATCTTGCTGCATTTTGTATAAGTTCATTTTCAAGTCTAAAAACAAAACAAAACACTAAAGCTATTCTGCTATATTTGTATGCAAAAAATACACTGCACCCAAAATATTTCATAGTTCAGCAACACTGATCAATCTAATAAACTTAAACCTGCACCATCCTTCCTATTCTGGTGTTTTAAAGAGTACTTAGCAGAAATATTAAACAACCTAACTAATAGGGATGTCAACTACTAGCAGAAAAAAAATAGGGAACAGCTAGACATTTTAAATGTGCCCCCGTTTCCCTGTTCATGGCCTATCGGCCCCCTGCATAACTTTGCTAGATCCGCCCCTGCACAGTTGCCAGCCGTCAGCTACGTAGAAAAAGATCCTGGTGTAGAAATTAATATTAAATAAATTCTAACAACAGCTTATCACGGTTAAACTTGCTGCTGTTGTTTAGCCGCTGGTTTCCTTTTTCTGGTGCAAAGTGGGTCAAAAACTAACAAGAGAGAAAGACTCGCGACAGAAAAGCTGATCAGCCGATCATTGATCAGTTTCATGATTGAAGTAGCAACAGGAGAGGGAGGGAGAGAATGAGAGGCAGTCGCTCCATATATTGGTTGTTAAGCTTAACGTGGGAATGCTTTACAAACATTCACAGATGAACTTACACACTTGCTTTACTTCTCTCTGGGTTAACTTTCTCTGAGATGAAATGCCGGTTTGGTAGCGAGGCTCCAAATGCTCAACCAGACCGCCAAGAGGTCTCGCACGCTACAGCCGCTCTATCATGTGACACATATTGGACTGATGTGCTAAGGTTATGAGCTGAGTTACGCCATGTTGCAAGTTTTGTGAGGTGCTTTCGTGATATTTAATGGATTGGATTACATTTTTTATTTCTCTCCGACATCCGATCCAGTAATTTAGGTCAGTATTGGACTAATACGGATACATAATATCGGATCGGTCCATCTCTAATGACAACAATCTGTAGCCACAGTTTTCACTGCATACAGTGACAGGCCTTCAGCTGGGTATTTTCAACTTTTCAAGTTTCTCAACTGTAAAGTTGAGACGTTTCTTCTTGCATCGGCCACTCTGCTGTTATTATAAGATTGAAGGATTGCTTCACCTTTTAGTGTTATTAAAAAAAGTTAAGTGCCCTAACAAGAACAAAGACTCTCCAGCAAGCCGCTGATTAACGTGACAATAAGCCCTTGACTTGAGTAAGGCTTGCATTTCTCAGTAAGCTCACACTTAAAAAAAACAAAAGGTCAGTAGTTGTCCCTCTAAACATGCAGACTATCAGATATATGAATTTGTCCAGTTTTACTGCTGAATAAACAGAAAGAAAAAGAAGCAGAAGGAAATTACTTCTCAACTTCTTAAGCTGTTCTGTTAAAAATGTGGTTTTACTGCAGAATGAATAGACTTCAGTGTGAACCCTTAATCGTTTAACAGCAGTGCCGGCATGGAGCGTTAACTCGGAGCGTGGACGGCTGCTGTATGGAGGTCACATGCTGCACTCAATCCTTTCACTAACTCCTGTTATGCTGTTAGAGATCTCGGGATAAGGTCTTTCTAGATTTAAGCGGAGAACAATAGGATTTTGGTCAAAGGCTTAGTGACATCTATGCAGTGTAGGACAGATGAACCAGCAGTAAACAAAAACAGAGACACATGTGCAGCCACTCAGCCTTTAACCCTTCTTCCCCCTGCCATCTGACGCTGTCAATAGAGCGGACACACTGTGAGGGACTATGAGGACTACAAAACCACATCTGAGCAGCTGAGCAAAAGCAAATTAGTAAGACAGGACTGTTTATGTGGGTGGTTATTGTATTAAATGCAACTATGCCATGCTGCAGTTCAGACAGGGACGCAAGGGCCAAGATTTACTATTTTTACGTTTGGTAGGAAAAACCTCTGTGATAAAAACAAAGCTATTGTCAGTATCTGTTGAAGAGGTGCACTGAAAGGAGTGGACGCAGGTATTTAAAAGTCATAAAACCTGATCTACTAATGCTAAAGGCAGGTGATTTTACTGCCAACTGTGCTCAATTTAACTCAGTTCTCCAACTTCTCTGGAATGAGAAGGAGAGATGGCATGTGTTCAAAGTAGAAAAACTTAAGGCTGAGCGCCGCATATTTCTGGCCCTCAATACTACCGATATTCACCCAAGTGACATGTAATTCCTAATTTTCCACTTCCGAACTTGCTCAGTAACATACATACACACTGAACACCAAACGTGTGAATGCTCAGTGTCAAAAATAGCACTGTGAAAAAAATAAAAAACACTGACATGGGGCCAGCTGATTTTTCTGAACAAGAAAAGAAAGAAACAGATATTCTGGCTTCATCCAGTTCAGACCCAGTTAGTATTCCAACCGTCTCCTGTAGTGCAAAAGCATGTTTATGGATGGTGTGCGACTTGCTTTGTAGCCGTGTTCCTGTGGGATTACGCTTTAGCAGGAAATCTACAACCTAACTATGTCGAAACTCAACGCATTAGCCTTACATGCACCTCCCTAGAAATGTAACCACACAACTACTCTGATTGGTCAATTATTCCTGTGTATGTCTGGCTACTTTTTGGTTCAGTTTTTCAAATTTATCAGTGAGAGCATAAAATCATCGCCTCAATGTAAGGAATAATAATCAATATTAGAACTCACAAATATCAGCAAATTCCTGAAGGGAGATTGTTGAAACTATCAGAATGAAGACGAGGGAGTGTACAAAGAAATGGAAAAAGTCCCCTCAAGCCCCTGAAGAACACTGACCACAACAAAGCATTGACATTGCCTGGCATCGCATGGAAAACACCAGGACACGACCACACTGTAATTAACATGTAATGCACCAGCACAAGAGTAAGTGCAAGCTGTGGGCTCCACAAAGCTTCCCTGCACAGGTCTGGCGCACTGGCGACCTGTCCAGGGTGTAGCCAGGTGGGATAGGTGGGATAACTCCAGCCTCCATACAACCATGAGCTGGATAACCGGTTTAGATGGAAGGAGATTACCCAGAAAACAAAAACATATTGATTTTCCTTCAGCTGCCTCTCATTGATCTGAGCTGCCATGCTCTTTCAAAGAGAAAGCACATGTCCTGTTCATCCTGCTCTTTTACTCCATCATATTCCTTAATACACACTCACTCAATCAACTCTTCTGTATGTAGATGTCACTGCTCATTAATGACATGGACTAACAGCGTCTTTGTTTACAAACTGAGGCACTGATGGCTGATCACCTGCAGATAACTTCCATTTACCCTGTATACTAAATCTGTGCATATATTCACCTGAACATCTCTCAGTTTGGCTTGATTAGATTGCGCTACATCCTCCACACCTGTATTCAGAGCTGCTCAGCTGTGGTCTGATCATCCAAGCGTGAAAAGGTTTTAAAAGGTTCTGGGTGTTGCTAGACTTTCCAAAAATCAATCATGTTATGGGTGTTAGGTAACAGACTGAGTGTGAAAGGGCTTAAGTGAGCTGCACTCACGGGGACAGTCCATCTCGTCACTCTTGTCCTCACACGCTGTCCAGCCGTCACACTGCCAGGACATCGGGATACACTGCATCTTCCCACTGCGGCAGGCAAACTGCCCGGGGCTGCAGCGCTGCTCTGAAATACACACAAAAAAAAGAGGGTTTATGTGGTTAAACCTGCACATAACCAAGGCCTTTTTCCTAAGAAGAGAAAAACCATTTAAACTCAGAGTGCAGCAGTCTGAATGGCGCCGTGTGAGCTTTCAAGGCAGTTAATAAAATAAGATGTCTGAGATGGCGAATGGGTAAATGTACAATTAGAGCTGCTTGATCACGGCAAAAATCATCATCACCATTACTTCGTGAGTATTGACATTGGGATGATTTAACACAACTGCTTACACGCTCAAAACAAAAACAACAACAAAAAAAACAAAACACAACAGGCCAAATGCAAAGGAAAGGGATGCACTTTTTGGCCAAACAAGAGCATTATTGGAAAACACACAACGTTATTATGTTAATAAATGAGTGGAAGACAAAATTGTAACTGAATAAAAATTCAATCAACTGTGCTTCCTGTGATTGTGACTGTCCTAATTATTACTCTTAGGGTACTCTTAGGGCAGAGCTACTGTCCTAAGAGTAGCTCTGCCACTTTAACAGAATTTGTCTGGTATTTCCTTTGACGTAGTGGTGTCATTTCTGTGTGTTTGCGCAGCCTAGGAAGTAATAGTGACCCTTAAGCCCCTTGCTTAAGGGGCTTTTTCCGCCCCTTAAGCAAGGGGCGGAAAAAAGCCACAGCCGCTAGCGATCACGTATGTTTGGATTTCTTAAACTTTATCAGAGATGTCGATCAACTGCAAGGAGGAAGATAATCTGCAGAGCCATTTCATCATGTCTGCAAGCCACTGCATTATGTTTATAGCCTGACATTAATAGAATCTGCTGCTAAGAGTATTTCATGATATTCAGTAACATTAGAGCGCTGAGTACTCCTGCAAGCAGTTCAGTGATGACAGCAACTCAAGAAGAAGCCTAAGGCACACAGCAGACAATACTGAACTTCTATGTTCTGTCTGTTTAGCGGCCTATGAAATAAACTGAGCTTTCCCGATGCAGTTAAACAGCTCAGTGGGCAGTGTCAACATTACTGATCATCAGATCAATAACTTATCACTATTTGCTTGTTTTTAGATTGTTACAGAAAAGGGTAAGTTCAACATACTCGGGATATCGCTTGCCTTTACTTAAGCTGTCATATGAAAGTACATATACTTCTGTTAAGTGTTTCCAGCTGGGCATCATGTACCTGGAGTTAGGGCTGCTCAATTAATCAAATTTTAATCACGATTACGATCTGGGCTTTCAACGATCATTAAAAATGACTGAGCCGATTATTAGCCCCTCCCTCATTTATCCGCGACACCTTAAAGGCCGGTCCGTGAAAATATTGTCAGGCATAAACCGGCCCTTGGCGCAAAAAAGGTTGGAGACCGCTGATTAAGAGGACCCGAGGGAAGCTCAGAAAGCTAAGCAGAAGTTATTTGGAGAGGAGAGTGACTGCCGTTGGTTGAAAAGAGTTTAAAAAAAAAAAAACTTCAGTGGTGTTGCACACTATTTTATATTATTTTTTAAAGTCATTATTCAATACATTGTTATTGTTAACCCTTTAAAGCCGGTCAGAGCACCATGCTCTGTTTTGTGTAACATTTTTAAATCCCTGTAGAACCTGAACCGTGTAAGCTAGCGCAATATTATTATTTTTTGCATAAGAAACCAGAGGAGTTTTACTTACATCTTATGCCATCAGCTTGTCCTCGGTCACGGTTTCCTTCCACATATATCTTTGCAAAAGTTGCATAAAAAGCACTTGCAGCAACAAAAACATAATATTCCAGAAACACGCTTTGCCGACCCGATCAGCTGTTCGTAACACTTCCCACAGTGAAACAGACGTCAGCGCAAACTATCGCATGTCCGCCATTTCCTGCCCGAAACCGGAAGTGACATAATTTTTGCGGAAAATGTAGTATTTTACTTGTAGGCTTTAAAAGCCTATACTGGTGTTTTTATAAGTCATGTTTGACTTTTCTGAATAGTTTCTGGGATGCTTGCAACTCGAATTGCACTGCTGGAAATAGTTTATTTTGATGCACCTGCTGTTTTTAGATTTCCTGTTGTTGTAAACTATTTTTTGCAACTTTTTTGTATTTAAAAGTTTTGAGGGATAAACCTCTTAAATTTCTCCAAGTAGAAATATATGTAAAAAAAAAACCAAAAACGATTTTCAAATTTTTTCTAGTTTATTGCACTTTTTTGCAATTAATGTAGTTACTATGGACTTAATGCATACATATTATTAAAATATGGGCTATAACAGTTGTATAGCAACTTGAAATGCTCCCACAAATGGCACTACAACATATAAAAAATAATATAAGCTCTGGCGGACTTGGTTCTATAGTAGGTCGTAAGGGTTAAATAAATATTGTCAAATAATCGAGATCTCAATTTCAGTGAAAATAATCGTGATTATCATTTTTGCCATAATCGAGCAGCCCTACCTGGAGTCAAATGTTTTAACCGATGCGTGAAACAATACATTTTTAGACATAAGTGGTAATGGCTGCCGTTTTATTTGTGAATATTTATTACACGGCGTGCTGCGGGGAAAAGCCTGTTCTAACGTTTGAGTCTAAGGTTTATTTTTTAGCACCTGGCGGCTCTTTTTTGCTTCTCATCCGTAAATAATCTGCTCTTTCACGTGATTCAGTTTATTTTGAAAAGTCTCAACAGGCTCTTGATCTTTATTCTGAAAGGTTTATGTGGAAAATAAACAAGCGGACACCAATGGTTTTATCGTTGTTGTTGCTAACAACAACGCATAAAAACAGGCGCTTGTCCGACCGTACTGTGGTTATATTAAATATAAGAGAAAGAGAGAACTTTAAGAAATTAATATAGCCACTACATTGACCATCAAAACGATGAAAAAATATTGCCGTAAACAGTTTATTTTGCGACACCACGAAACAAACGATAGCGTAAAATGAAACGATAGATGTTTTTATATAGTCATCCGATATATATCATTATATCGAACAGCCCTAGGACAGAGTGAATGAAAATAAAAACTGAAATTTAAGTTCCTTTCCTTAATACAGGGTATTATTTTCAACAATAGATTTAGCAGTCCTGCCCATTAGAGATCAGACTGTGCTACATGAAGCCCATTAACTAAAATCTGTTTTAGCCCACCTGGTTTATATTAAAATATAAATTTGACTGCTTTAAAAGGACTTTTAGTTTAATACAGGGTGACTCTTATATTGAAAATCTGCTTGAAAACCCCAAAAACATACTGTGCTTACCTGACAATAATCTTGCCAGAGCTACCCGTGGACCTGAAACAAATAGAAAAAAAAAAATAGAGTGACTAGCCTGTATATCAGTGTGTCGTCTTTCAAAAAAAAAGTAAAAATATATTTCATTTAATCCAGTCCGATTTAAAAAGAAAAAAAAAAAGTTATATTTTTTTAATCCTTTTTATGCTGCTCGTGATTTTTTCTTTATTTCTTACTGTCACCTGTTCTCTCCACCCTCTTGTTTGTGAGGACACAGGTAGTCATGTAAACCTGCAGAGGAGCTGCATCACCCACTTGCCTGACAAACAAACACTATTTTTTTCTTAGAAGAGAGAAAAAGGGAGGGAAAAAAAGCTTATTTAATTTAAAACCAGACCTCCAGCTTTGAAAATCAACACAGCTGCGACCACAACCTAAACTGGACTTCAGTGTTAAATATTATTTATTTGTACTACAGGTGGTGCAAAATAAATAAGCAATTACAAGAAAAAAAATCTGATTTCCCAAATAAAAGCTGTCAGTTAGTTATAAGAGTTCGTTTTGATGTCAGATTTTCTAAATAAAAGTTATTTCCCAGATGTCTGACTTCATTACCATCATACTTCAACTTTTATAGCCAAACTATTTAGCTACCGTTCTTTTGCAACAAGCATTAAAGCCCAACAACACCACCGGATTTCCAGAAAGCCTAGTTCTGATTGCTGCAACCTTACTGCACAAGGATTCCTTAGACACTAACAACCCTGTGGGAACTTCTCACTGGGCTTTACACCATGATTTAAGCATTAAAAAGCTTTTTCTAGTACTGGACTGTACATCCCTATTTTATAGAGAAGCAGGATGAAGAAAAAACCCCACATTGTGGCTGGGATGAATTCATTGCAATTTGTTCTTGGAAGCATTACAACGCTACCAGTTCATCTATATTTTAGTGTAATGCTTGTCCGAGGGTTAAACAGCGCCAGAGTTGTTAATTTAAGCTTAGGAAAGCTAATGTTAGATCGAAGCAGTGCTACTGAACCTGTAACCCTTAAGGTTAACAAGATCACACAGTCCACGGGTGTTTTAATAGCCATCTCACACAGAAATGTCACCTCTTGGTTAATGCTAAGTGGACTGAGGTGCATTACAGACACATCTCAGTCTCCAGGGAGTGAGTGCATCATCAAACCTGAATGTGTGTCAAAATGACAGATAACTTTAAAGACATTAACAATTAAACACATTAGAGGGAGGCTAATAATAATAATTCATCCTTAAGTTTATGATAAATAATTGTTGGCGGATGGGTTAAAAAGCTTTGTTTACGGTAATCAAACAGGGGTAGAAGGTGATGGCCCTTAGTTGGAAGCAGGCTTGTTTTAGAGTCCGATTTTTTTAAAATCTAATGCCCCAGTTCAATCAGTGCATTGAATGAAGCTTCGCTCAGATTCCCTCATATTTGCCCTCTTAAAGTCATGACATTATGACTGCAGGCAATCATATTTCAAAAGTGAGGGGATTTCCCCTTTAAATGCTTCCACAGGGGGGATTTATACACTTTGGGAGGGATCAGGGTCAGTTTGAGGATCAAACTGTTGGGGGGATAAGCCGAGTGAGCTCAAGACTGGAGGTCCGAATAACCGATTAGTAACGTGCAGGTCACTGGTTTGAGTCCCTGTTCAGATGAAGGCACTTCCTTTTTCTCCAGAGTGTGATCCTAGGTGTCTTAAGTAGATTTAGATGTCTGCACTCTGTCAATTTCACATCTTTTAAGTCTCATAGAAACATGGAAGGAAAGCACATCAGACGTTGTCCACATTGGATGTCAATTCATCTTTGGAGCAATTTGGACCAGTCCGGTGCAATGCTTTTAATTGTTTTGGGTATTTTCCTACATTATAAATGCTAATTTGAGGCCCTAGTTTCTGATATATAGTATTCTCCATGTGCAGGAAGCAAACAAGACTTTTATTAGCAGTTCTGGTTTCTATTTTGAGTCTTACTGACTAGCACAGACTTGGAAAATAGGAATACATTGGCTGAAATGAATCTCAAACACATCAACACTTGGTCCAATCACAATTCAGCTATTTATTGAGTTTAAATAAAAAGCTCCTTACTCATAGTCAGACTGCAAACAGTGACTGAAACACAAAAAAGGACATCCAGACTTATGTGTGATTTTTCTTTTATGTGGATACCCACCGGCTATGGTAGTAGCTAAGGATTTTGGGAAGTGGCGACCCTGAAATTTGATCATGAGGACAGGTTGACTTTCCATGCTTTTTATTTTCAGAAAGATAAATAAAACACAGCCCAATAAAACCTCTGATAAAACCTCTGAGATGCCACAATAAAAGCTGCTTCAAATCAAAATCCCTAGTGTTTCAGTGGACACTAGCAATACAGTTTATTGAAACGCGCATGCTTTTATTGTGAAACATTTTCTTGTGTATTAAATATATTACAAACGAATTAACCAATTACCTTATAATGTACATGTTTGCAGACTTGCTAAAGAAAACAAGCCTCTTGCTGTGTGTAGCTGAATAAACACTTTCATCAGAGAAGGATGTGAGCTTTTTCCTCTTCCCTACAAGGCTGCCAGATAATTGTAACAAATCCTCCGACAGGGAACAATATTTTAATTTAAAAATTTTTCCCCATACATTTCCCACTAATGAATATTGCAATAAGACTTGCTGCTAAGGCTAAGAAGCAAACAAAGCCAAATCCAGCTTGTTACTGGCTGACTCTTTATATAGTTACATGTGCTCCTTCAGAACTATAAAATACAAGCATATGTGCTCCATTTGAATAATGACTGTCTGTGCACATCAGTATTCATGCTTTCAGTGCATAGCTGGTATCTGTACTGCTCGAAAACCCACAAATGCTACTGGAATCAGAATAAGATGCCAGCAGCTGCCTGCTTTAGGTTATCAGACATTACAAGCTGAAATCAGGACTTGTGCATATCCAACCTGTTCATATATCAGAATAACAATGATTAGGCAGTTATTGTTTTGTTACTGCTGCGGGAAAACACAAGGTCAGAAAATCAGAGATCTCAATTTAGTTAAAGGCAACAGGGGCAAAAAAAAAAAAAAAAAAACAACAACTAAAAAAACCCATCCCTTGCCGAGGCTTTTTTTCAGGATTTTATGATCTGTACACGTTGACAAAAGAATCAGCAAACACTGGTTACCCTGAGCGAAGTGAGCCTCTGCATCTCTTATATAACCGACAGGAAAGCACAATAAAGACTATGAGACTGCCCCAGCTCGGTCCCGCTCAAGTGTAACGGCACAGTGAACCGGCCTTGTGCACACTCTGCATCATCTCCAGCTGCTGATGATTCATATCAGCACTGAGCTTTGCTGTTAAAAGCACTGTGTGGGTATGGACATTCATTTATTTCTTTTTCATTGCACCTTCTCACATTAACAAGCCATATTTTTATCTGCACCTTGTGCATGAAAGCACTGCTGGTCAGCTTCCTGTGATAATTAACCAAAGTAAAGCGCCTTTCCTGTGCTAACACTGTCAGTTCAGCTGTGAGACACACTTAATATTTAAAATTGTAAACAAAGCTGTGTGACTGGAAGCTACAATGTTATTAGAAAAAGTTAACACTGTTTCCAAAGTAAGTAGTGTCAAAGGGGCAATACTATATCTCTATAGACCAATTCACCATGTTAGCTATAAGACGCCTTATGAAATCAGTCCTTGAGTCACTTCTATATTATTTTAAATTCCTCTACAAAAGCAGTCCCCAGCAAACCAGGACGAGAAGTGTCAAAGTGAAAAAGTTTTGCTTTACAGCCAGAAATGTGAAAGGGGATGAGGGCTGTCTTACAGTAATCCTGCAGAAGGAAGTAATTCACCCGTATAGACACTATTTACCCCATAAAACAACCAAATGGAAACCATAACTTAGCCTCATGTCTGGACAATGTTGACATCAAATTTCACGAGTTCTCTCAAGCGCCATATTATCTCATTTACTGCTTTTCGCTAGCTGCCAGAATACACGTACACAGGGTTATTTTGCCCGCATGTCATGTTTCAAACATTTGCCTCAGTGACCTTTCAATAAACTGCATCACTGTATTATTGCATGGCTGTACTTCAAGTCTACCTGTTAAAATCCTCAAACGATAAATGGCACAGGTTGAAACACCGCCAATTTTTTTGTGAAAAACAGACTACTGAACAGCCGACAGTGCAACACAAATCGGCTGCTCAGACCCACAGACAAGACCCAAAGATTAGCTGACTGCAGCTCAAGTTTAAGCTGATGGTTGTGTCAGTCACACTACACAAAAACAACCAAGCTCTGTTCACTTTTATACGCTGTTGGCTGTACTTAACCTCTTGACTCTTTTTTTAGAGCGCACACTGAAGTTTTTCACTCTCAGACAGCTCGGTTCACCTCTAGTCTCTGTAACCCACAGGACACATGCTAACCACTGGGCCTATCATGTGCATTTCTGCTTTTATCTTAACCATACATACTGCTTCTAGCGTGTATTGTTATGCATCATGCAAATGCAGGAAACCTGCTGATTTGCCTTAGTTGCACGTGAAACTCAGCTGGCCAATTGAGATGATCCCGATCACATAGATTTGCCTTAAAATGTGTGACACTTCAGTGTTGCCTGCCTCATTGGAAAATGCATAATCTGAACCTTTGAGAGTTTGCTGGAGTCAGCTGTGAAACAAATGTAGAAAGCAGGTATGCCCTTTGTAAGTGTTAAAAATGTATGAGGATGATGTGGTTTAGCAGGTTACATCAATACCAAGTTAATGTCTCCACAACACGAAGTCTTAAGCAATTATTTACATGTACGTTCAGATTTGGAGTTATACTCCCGCAGTCTTGATCTCAAGTCAAATGACCAAGTCATGGTTGAAATAGTGACAAAAAAAAGCCAGCCCAACTTATAAAAACACAAGATGATGCATTCACTCCTGAGCATTTAAGAAAATCATGACTGTACTATTTGGAAACTCCTAATATAAATAAACATTTGCCCAGGGAACAAACCTCGACACGACCGATTAAAAGCACGCCCTGTTTGGTGTGCCAATTGTTTTCTAGGTGGGAGGTTTCTCCTTTGGATCGAGGCAGACAATAAAGTGTTTATTCATGAGGCTGAACTGATAGTCTGAACTGAATATCAGGATCACAAGACCGGGATTAAAGCAAACCACAAGACGCATTTGGCCTTTCCCTGCTCAAATGGACATCTAAACAGCACCTTAGAAGCTCTGCATTTGAAACAAAAGTAGAACACACTTACAGCAGAGACAAATAATAATTGTTTTTTACCTGTTTGGATTTCTGTGACCTTCCAGGTGTATTTTATAATTATTCACTGTCACCAGGGGGCAGCATTTTACCAGTGGATGTGCTCAGGTACTTTCAAACAAGAGCTGCTGTTTAACTTTTGGCATTTCTTTTTAGGTACTGCTGTTTCCTTTGTGCCAGGCTGCAATTATAAAAAGCCTCATTGAAGGTTACACTGACTCACTAAACCATCTTCGAGTTTAAAATGGTATAACACAAAAGTATAGCACAGCACTAGTTCTTATTAAGTGGGCATCTCTTCAACACAATACACACAAGTCAAAGTGGTTGTTCCTAAACATCAGTTGATAATCTCTTACTTTGGGTGGTTTTTACAGATATGAAACAATATTGTGTTAAAATGGAGAGTAGTTTTAAACAAAAAAATGCATTTCTTTGTTTAGGGATTTGATTGTTTCTTTTACCCTTTTCAAATGTTACAGTGTGTCCTGTGCAGGGGTGCCATGATATTTAAAACAAATACTGCCATGATGTTAATAATAGACATAAATCAGGGTTCCTTTTGCTCAAAATGAGCTTTTGGCAGTGACTTTTGATATTGATGCATGTAGTTAAGGCAAAAAGCCTGTTTTACCTGATTTAACAAACCTTTTCCTTTTATTGTATTTAAACTTAAATCAACTAAACTCAGCTTTAGAAAACTGATTTGCAACACACAATCCCCGTCTTTTGTGGACTCTAAAATATATATAATCATCTAAGAAAGGTGTTTTTCTGGCTACACTCCCTTACCCTACCTCCCTGCACTAATGTGCTGCAGAATTTTAGTGCAAGCAATTTGTCAAAATAAGACAAAACATCCAATAAATGAAGTTAAACTGAATTTTTCTATACAGATGTTTTTTGACCACTATATTCATATAGTGGCACCACTAGCCCTGAGTATTAGCTTACGAGCTTATGTTGCCACAGAGACATGACGCATTACCCTTTAATCTCTATTCATCAACTAAGAAGTTTCCTTCAGACAGCTTTATCGTTTTAGTCATCACACTGGTGTGTAGTGCGATGTGCCTGGGCTTGCAGCTCTATGATGTGAGACAGGTTTAGTGATGCAGGAGCATGAATCTCTGACATGCATTTCAAATTGAGGCTTCACGGCGGAAGCGGAGACCAACCCTGGAATGTAGTGAAGCCTAAATACACCTACATTGTTTACAAAGCTTTGGATTGAGCCAAGATATAGTTTCCACCTTGCGTAAGCACAATTAAGTGAATAAATGATTATGAGCTGTATCAAAAGGTCAAAACTAGACGGTTGACTCGAAGCGACCTTGTTTATTTTGACAACAACACACAGCCTTACTTGATTTTCAGGTGAAATAAATTATAATTTCGTTTAGAGATTTCAAGCTGGTGGGCATTACTTTAAAAGATTAAACATAACAAGAGTGCCAGCAGCAGCAGTAAAGGGGTCCTCCCCGCTGTCCAGCAGCAGCAGGAACACGGGTTAAAAAGTACCGGAGTCCCCGGCTTGTGGAGCAGGCCTCCCCGGTGAACCTGCCGCCCCCTGCCTCCAGCTCTAATCCGTTTCTCCCACTTTCTAGCAGAGCCCGGGGGGAATACATGCACAAGAAAAACAACTCGGAGAGGCTATTTACCTGCCCGTGGTGGGTCCGTTAAGGTGAGGACGAAGAGAAGAGAGAAGAGGACGAAACTGCTGCTGTCAGCTTTCGGCAACATTTATCCTCCATTCATAGTAACTCCTCTATCCAGAAATGTAAGATATATTCCGAGGATCTGCACCGCCGCCGCCCTTTCCGAAACTACACCGCGAAAAGCCGAACGCAATTTGTGCCCATTTTCACGCAGTCGGAGCGGCAGCTGAGGGAAGAAAACAGCGTGTGCACAAGCATAGTCGTACCGCTCAGCGACCAGGGTCGTGCTTCCGAGGGGCTAACGTTAGCTAGCTGAGCCGCTCTGCCGTTAACGTCCCGTCCCGCTGCTCGGTGCCGAGCGACTCTCATCCAAGATGGCCGCGGCCTCCCATCACAACAATCCCAAACATGCAGCGCGCACACACAGGCCATCAGCTGGAGGAGCCAGGGGCGGGGCTTACTGCGCGCGTGCGTGTGTGTTTGTGTGTGTGCTGAGGCCATTCAACTCTAAATATCGCTAGTTAAATAATTTCTTTGACTCAAGATAAAACTAAAAAGGCACAAGATGTACATCATACTATTATTATTATTATTATTATTATTATTATTATTATTATTATCATATCTGGGAAATAATAATAATATTTAACGTGAGAAAAGGGTTTTAAGACTAATGTATCGAATAAAACGTTCTAAATATAACTGTTATTCTTGTAAATTTAACTGATTGTATTTAGTATTGTCTTTTCTATTTTGTTGTAAATGTATTTAAAACAGTCAGTTCAGTTTAAAGCTGAAAATATTTACTTTCAGATAATTTGCACATATTTCAAGCTGTGTGCACATTTTATGTTTTCTTTTTAGAACTTCTTTTTAAAAAAAAAGAAAATTAAACTTTAGATAATTTATCCTGCAAAGTTATACAAACCTATGTCAATTCTGAAAGACTTTAAACCAAATAGTCTTTTTCAATAAAAAATTAAGGAAAAAAGCAGCTGAGAAAGAGTATAGTTTAACCCAACAACACTAAATCGTGCCAGACATTTGGAACATGTCTAGATGAAGTTTGTGGAATGCGGATGACAAACCTTGTCCTAAAGCTATTATGAATCTTACTTAAGTTTCCATTCAACCCCTCCAGCCGGTTGGGGCAGATGGCTACCTCTCCCTGCGCCTGATCCAAACAGAGGTCACTTCCTGATAAACTGGAGTTTTCCCACAATCATCTAGTGCTTGCTCACAGGGGATCATCTGACTGTTGAGGTTTTCTCCAAAACTACTGCAGAGTTTTTACCGTAAAGCACCTTGAGGCAACTGTTGTCGTGTTTTGGCGCTGTATAAATAAACTTGAATTGAACTGAAGAAGCTTACATTTAAAATAAATCACATTGTTTGTGCACTAGAAGACCTAATGATCAGTGGAATTATTCTTTCAGACAACACAGACAGTGAATGCAATCTCTTCCCACTTTAATACAACATCATTTAGTCAGTAGCTTATTAAAAAGGAGTAAATTCAGCTGAAACAATAATGATGTTTTATTATTCACCCTTACCTCTATCAAAAAATGATGGAGGTAAGAGGAAACAGGTGAGACCTTTGTACGAAAATAGCTGTATTGTCAGATGACACCTACTTATGGAAGCTCCTTTCCACCACTGAACAAAAAACCCAAAACTTTTTTTGCCATCTGTAATCAAAACTTTGAGATAGCAACTTAAAACGTTGACAAGCTTTCATAACTACTTGACTGAAGTTTCGTATTGGCTTTATTTATTTTAAATGTAAATATTGTCTCTGCCATGTCTTAGTGCTGTCCTGCACAAGAAAGGAATCTCTAACATTGGAAAAATATATTTTTTTTTAGTCAGGCCAATCATTCTTTAAATGGACATATGGACATGAAAAGTGTGTGGCAACTCTACACAAGCACCTTTTTCTTTGAGATAAAACATACTTAGATCAAATAAAATGTTAACTTTAACTAGGATGCACACAACTGACAGGGTGACACTTTAAATCTGTGGCAAGTTAAAAAAAAAAAAAAAAAGGGGCCTCTTTACCATCAGTTCTGACAGCAAACCAGACTGAAGGCAAACTGGAGCATTTGAAAACATAAAAGCATGACAGGTCTTTTTATTTGGACCCTGACCCAACTCCTTTAGCACCAACAGATGGGAGAACAAAACTATACGGCTGACAATTCATTATCTGATTGCAAACACAGATTTTAGCCCCAAAAAGTATATTTTACATTTAGAAAGTTTAGGAAAGGGTTCTACATCTTTATGATTGTGAGAGCAGGCTCAAGCTTTAATAAAACACATTTTCTTCTCCCATTTGGAAACACGGCAGCCGGAGATTCCTGTTCCTGTCCTGATTAATTCCTGTGAAGCAGAGAAACTCTGAAATGTCATCTCATTTATCTGTGAATTTTTTGGGAAAAACGTTCAATGACAATACAAATGATTTAAAATATGCAAATATTGTCTGTTGAGAATGTCAGTCTGTTAGAGTAGCAGGAGCTGTTTAAAAAGAACAAAAACCCTTGTATGCGAGATAAAGACAATAAAATCAAAATAGAATTCAGACATTCAAATTATTTCTCTTGGACCTACAATGACCTTTGTTGCATTTTAGTGCATAAAGTTTTTATAGTCTCTACTCCACCATTTATTTCTTTTTCCAGTCCTCCAGCAAAATGATGTGCTCTTTAATGTATATCTTAAGTCTTTTTTTTGTACAATCCAAGCAGAGAGGTGCTGCTCTTAGAAAAAGTCCGATGCTTTCCGTCTTTTGGGAAGCTGCAGCAGATTGTCTGTGAGCGACGTGACGTCCTGAGAATTTGGAGTCTTTGCTTTGTTTGGCGTTGGCGTTCCCGAAGGAGTCGCCGGGCCCCCGAAGGGAGACTTGCATGCAGCGAGTCTGTGTGAGGGTGATGGGGTGTAACTTGCTCGCAGTGCTTTGTCTGTGTATTTGCTGGAAGTCCGATTTACGAGCCGTTGCAGGGCAGGCGAAAGGGCCGGGCTCAAACCTTTAGGCGTCAGGCTGCAAGACAAAGAATATAATGTTAGTTTCATTTCTTCAAGACTTCACAACTTTAATTCTGGTAGAAATGAAATGACAGACGCAGTGAGCATCAATACCTTGCAAGGTTCTCTGTGACTTTTCGTAACGCTTCCTGTTTCTTTGCACGGTTCTTAGCGGCAGCCTCGTTGGCCATCTTTAAACCAAGCCTTTCTCGTCTCCCTGGTTCTGGGATCTTTAACAAAAGGTAATTAAAGTCAACTATTTTACTTAAACAATTACAAATTAACCATCAATCCACCTGTAAATTCTCAGCACCTTAAAAGAAGGTCCATGATTCCTCTCAACATACGGGGTGTCTGATCCATCCAGACGAAATGGTGTGCTCTCGATCTCACCCCAGGTCATCAGAGGTGACTCGGCTACACCTGAAAGGACAAATGCATTAAGAGATCTAGTGCCAAAGCAGCTCCAAGCTGATTGTGGAAACAGATACTTTGGTATTCATGTTTTATCTGCTGTCTATCAAATACCACAATCGCTAACAATGGGGGGGGGCTCTTGATTTTTGGCAGCAGGCGAAGCGAACAGACGAAACGTAGTCACATCACGTCTTTGATAAGGAAACAGTTCAATGTGGTAAACGTTTAATTCTTTAGCTGCCCCAGTCAGATAATGGAACAGGTCTGTTCTATGCAAAGCACAATAATAAGATTACTCACCAGGTGCAGGTGAAGGAGTTTTTACGTAACCATATCCATTCATTGATGGGGATTCATGTGGGATAAGCTCTTTCCCATCAGGACCTACTTTACCCTGTTTGAACTACAGAAACAACACAACACATGTTCTGCATCATCAAGAAATCCACTTTTTTGCCTCCCCTACCTCCATTTGAACAGACTGGCAGGCAGTGCAAGCACTTCATTCAGAAATAAGTGGCACATAAAGGCAACGACAGTCATTGTTTTAAATACAGTATCACATTAACAACACCTACCTGTGCATTGAGAGCTGCTGCCTGCTGAATCTGGCTCTTGTTGAGAGCTTTGCTGAATGGGTCTCCAACAAAGCGAGTGTTCTTGTGAACCACCTCCCTTGGTTTCTTGAAGATGGCATCATCATCTTTAACACCTGATTTTAAAAAAGGAAGAAAATAATAATAATTGTAGAACAAAATAAAAACCTCACTCACTGACACACACAAGTGAATTGAGCCAATTTTGCAAATTCACACAACATGACTATCGAAGCTCGAGCCTCCTACCCTCTGGATAATACATCAAGGCATTCTTGGCTTTGTACTCCCAGGTCTCCAGTCCAGCTTTGGTGCATTCGAGTGCTGCCTTCTCTACTGATGGTAAGGCAAGGTTCTGCTCATGACGCTGGAAAACAATCACAAGCTTTTATAAATTATTTGAATGCAGCCAAGAGGTAGGATCTATTAACACTCACCTAAGTCTATTTGGTGACTCAGTTTAGCATGTTTTAGGTGAGTGGTTTACTACTCGACAAGCCTGTTGCTCTTATTTTGAAAGACTGTGAAACAAAGACTCCTGTTAGGAGTCTATCTTTAGAATAAGGGACTCATACTCATCCTCTTCAACTCCGAACTCTTCTCAAAAGTTACACTACGTCACACTAGCGTTACCTGGTGGAGTGACTAAAGTTTATTTACATTTTTTTAATTTTTTTTCTTTTAAGGAGTTCTGCACAAGACTGTCTTGGTAAAAATCTTTATAAAAGCAATCTTCTGTTTGTACAGTAGCATCTGGGAAATATGTTCTTGTTTATTGGCAGCTGACAAAGCTTCTGGGTGCACTAATGTCACCTTCTGGTGGCACAAGTCTATTACGTCATACCAGACATGAGTTTCTTTTTTCTTTTTTTTAAAAAGAATGGAAAATGCTGTTTATCCTTTAAGACAAGAAACAGCTGCACAAAGTTTAAGCAATGTAACCGCTATTAAAGGGGGGAATAAATCCTGAGTATAATTTAATTAGTTAGTATATATACTAAGTGAATATATAATGCACCTCTACCAGAAGGAAGTGGTATTAATGGTCCTACAAACTGTTCGCTGACCACCATGCGATGAGCAAATAGAAGAAGCAACACATTAGCTTCCATTTGCTGGCAGATAAAAGGCGTGTGGCACATTCAGATGCGATGCTACTACATAAAACAGGGGAAACATGCAGAGCCAAAGAGGACTACAGCCTGAAAAACAAAACAAAAAAAATCTGGTTCACCGCAAACTCCACCAGGTAAAGCTAGAGTGAGCAATCTCAAAAAAACTGTTTCTAGTTTTTGGTGAATAACAACTCTAGTTTAAATGGTCATCCCTAACATACGTGCTCCACACCGCCACAAATTATGAGTTTAAGTCTGTGGGAAACTAATGCAATGATTTAAATACTTTTACAAGTTTTTGCGATAAATTGACACTCGTGAACATATGAAAGCCCCAGAAAACAGATCAGCACACCTGCATTTACACAGCTAACCATCCATACCTGTTTGAATTCAGCCTCAGCCTCATACAACCAGGCATGCTTCAGTTTCTCCTTGTCTTTTGCCAGATCCATTATCTGTTCAAAGGATGCATTATCCTCACTGGTATTCTTAGCGAGGAAGCGGTCCAGGCTGGGCAGATTTTGTTCTTCTGTGTCGTCAGCCCTCTTCTCTAGAAAAAAAGAAAAAATACCAATAATTTCTCATAGTCGATCAATTTAGTGCCAAACATGTTAACCACTAATGAGAAACAGAATGGTATACAATATGGGAAAGCATGTAAATGTCAAAAGAAGGATTAACAGCGAGACGTGGATGTGAAGCTTTAACAAATTACACATTTACTGCATGTCGTTATCACCCTGCTTACTTACCTCCATCTACAGCTTTAGCAGAATAAGTGGAAGCAGGGGATCCCAACTGGCCCACTGGTGTTTCAAAGCTAGCAGGCGTCACATCTTACACAAACAGAAGAGAAAGAAAAAATTTGAATGAGAAAAAAAACACCTGTTGAATTCAAGTATTTTATCATTAACAAGTATTTTACTTGGAGAACACATAATGTCTTATTTAATTCCACTTCACTCACATGGTGCAGAAGACTGCGGTGTAGATTTTGTCAACGAAGATCCGTATCGGATGGAAATTTCTCTCATCCTCTCCAGGTCTCCATTTTCCTCTGCTTCAAGATATTCCTTCTGTGCCTGCAGCTTTGTCACATCTGGGAAAAAGTCCCTCTGGATAATTTTCTCTAAGCTCTGTCAACAAAAACAAAACACAAGCAGAAGGTTAATACAGAGGACATATTACCAGGAAATATGGGCTTATGGCACATAGAGATGTGTTCAGACGTTTACATACACTCATCATGGGCATGGATGTCATGGTAATTTTAGTCTTAATTATTTCTTTGAATAGTTTGTTTCCATGGTGCAATTACTGCACAGTACACAACTTTAATCAATTAAAAAATTAACAACAACAAAAAAACAAGAGTGTACACATTTGAATTCACTTTGGATTTTCTCTAATTCAAACAGGGTTAGATATATGTAAACAGGTTCAATATATACACACACTAAAATCTTTTGAGTGTTGCTAAAGGTTTAACAAAGCCAAAACAAGGGCAAGGACACAACAAGGACAAAACTTTGTGTAACTGATCACGACTGACAACAACTGGTATTTTCTCTTCACCAGCATAGAAAGGATTTGTTTGACTGTAGTCACTGGATTGACCAATACTCAGAACAATGGGAAGGTCCAGTGAACACAATGAAGATCTAAGAATGAGAAGTTTAGATTTACACAAGTTGCAAAGATCTCTTGAATCCATTTCTAAACAACTGCAGATTACAAGATCATCATTTCAAATAACTGTACGTAAAAGATTAACAGATGTGTCACCACTTTGCAGAGGTCTTAAAGAAAATCCAAACTGTCAACCTCAGATGACAGGAAATTGGTTAGGCTGTTCAGGAACAACCCTGTAACCACCAAGGCATAAAACCTGCCATTAACTGAAAACTGCTGAAGAAAAAAAAAGTTTTTCCATTCACTGTGGACCAACTGGGAGCTGACCAAGAAAGAAGCCTCTGCTCTAAAATCGATACCTTTAAAAACTCGGCTTAAATTTGTTGCTGCCCACATGGAGAAGCCAAATGCCTTCTGGAGAAAGGTTTTATGGTCAGAAGTGACAAAGTTTGAGCTCATTGGCCACAATGTCAAGAGTTACATTTGGAGGACTAAAGGTGAGGTTTCCAAACAGAAGTTACGAAGGTAATTATGGTTCTGTGAATTCCCAGAAGACTGCCAGTGACAATAAACAATGCAGCTATGTCTTCTTGTGCTCAGTGCAGGTTGAGATTTCATATAAACAAAGTCAACTGTGTGACCTGTAGGCTACCTACGCGTGTACACTATAAACCCCCCCCCAGTACCCTACATCCAATCTCTATAAATGTTCTTGCACTGAGATGCTCCAAGTGAACTGCATGACTGGCAGTTATCTGGGAGTTCACAGAACCGTGGTAACTTTTGTAACTTTAATTAGGTTTCTTTCCCTCCTGCCTACAGAAGTTGCAGTAAACAATGAAGATGACTTATACTAGCAGTGTCGTGAGGAAAAACTTACTGGTCAGCCAATGGCAGAATAGTTGAAGCTTGAGTGGGTCCTGAGACCAGATTAAGTCAGGTGACCCTAGCAAACGTGTAAGGCACTGCCCAGGATTCTGCTGCACAGATTTCCCCTCATGGAACACCTCGAATTAATGCCCAGGCGATGTTCCTGGTAGTGTGGCAACTAATATCTGAAGAGACTTTTTGTACATCTGTTTTACTGTGTCAACAATCCGGTGGGAAAGCTCTGTTTTGGCAGAGCTTTTCCCTTTTTCTTCCCAATATAACATATAGCCCTGCTCTGAGCTTAAACTCTGAGTTGCCACAGTATACAGACACACAGGACCCCACTCACCAGACTGAGGAGTGTGGAGAACCAGATCCTTGATGGCCATCTAGGTCCTATCAAGAGACCCTGTGGTCTGACTGCCCCACTGTGTGAAACAGTAGCATTATTAAAAGACCCTCTGGATGGCATTGTGGCAATGGGCTGTGTGCTCCAACACAAGAAAATTTGTAAAACTTGTGGACTACGGTTAAAGCCACGTCTGTGCCAGGAACCAAATCAGTTTAAATGAACTCTAACAATTCTTCTAAGAAGAGTGATCCAATATCCAGCTAGATTTATTTAGGGCTTTTTGATAGCTACTTAAGTGTCTCGTCGTGGTGCAACTGGTTAAACAATTTTTAACCAAATATTTTCGGGGTATAAGCATGCCATTACCATGCTATTCATGTAAATTTAGTAACTTAATCCTTAGTTGAGCAATTTGCTATTGCACTTTCATATCGTGAAGTACTGTCATAACAAGCATCTTACTTTAAACCTATACGTAGATTTGATAAGTAAACACTTTTTCCACACTGACTGCATAATATTTGGAGCTGTTATACACTTCTATGTCTGTCCAGACTAGTACAATAAAGTCTTTAGTCTAAAGAAATGTAGCTGTGTTGTACATTACCTGCCTGCTAACTTACAGTTGTTAGCTAACACAGTCGCGCCTGTCTATGTCTGCTATTATTTACCTCAATGTATTCCTCCTCATCCAGGACGTTTCTCTTCAGCGTTCCCTTCTCCTTATCCTCTGGTTGCTGTTGAAGAGCCACTGTTGAGACCGCCAAAGGGACGAGAGTCCCGGACAGTGCTTTCCTCACGCTGGCGCTGCCCTCCATTGTGGTCCCTGTTAGCCTCCTAGCCAGATGGCTAAATAATCTTCTACTACAAATAGCGACGAAAATTAAGCTATTAGAGGGTGTTTCTTTCAGTGGGTTAACACCGTTTAAATAGTTAACCAGCAACGTAAAAACCCGATATTTAAAAATGCCCAACGCCACCAACTCTAACACATTAGCTGACTTTTAGCCACCAGCGTACAAACAACGCACAGCCGAACGATTACGTCACCGGAAATTTACGGCTTCGCTAGAATTTTCCAAAATAAACCCTGAAAGCCAACAGCGGTTTGATAGTTCGCAGACCTTAACTTAAATAAAAAAATAAAAAAAGAATTAAAAAATATTTATATATATAATTTTTAAAAAGGCTTTATATAGTTTTTGTTTCATGAAATACACTTACACTCCATTTACAGTACAGAAGACAAACTCTAGTGTCCTGTCTCACAGTGGCTTTACAAAAGCACAAGACCTTCACATGTGGAGTTTTTAGTGCCTAACAATTTAATAATTTTTTTAATATATTTATTTACAGTGTAAACAATTAGTCAGAAGTGATTTAAACTTTTGAAACATTTTCATGCCTGTCGTCACCAGAAACGAACAACATTTTGTGGGAAAATTGATATTAGACATACTAAACATATTAATGACTTCATTGTAATTTTCAGATATAGCAAACCATCCACTGAGCCATGTTGGACTCTTTGGCGGGCTAGCTCTGACCCCCTGGTCGTTTGTTTGACAAAGAAATGCTAAAGAAATCGATAAAGTAAGGCGTTAAAATTCTATTAAAATTAAATAAATAAGTAAATAAATAAATAATAAGTTAGCTGCGTTTTCTATTGGTGGCACAAAAAAGGCATTTCTTCTTTTCTTAAAAAAAATCCCCCGACAACTGTATTTTTTCTCAAGGACACGTTTTTTTTTTTTAACAGTCTGTGCAAACTACAACAACCCATTTACAAATTCAAGGTTTTACTTACAGTAATAGTATCAATACATGCCAGGATTTTACATATATGGTTACATATAAGAATTATATGTTACATATAGGTATATGCAAATTATTTTGATTGGATCACACAGAGCCATGCAAACTTCTTCTTCTTTTTTCACTTTTTTTCTGTGTTTCCCACAACAAATGAAAGTCTTTTCTGACGTCTCCACTTGGCTCTTCTGTTTTTAAACCAAACCTGATTGACAGAAAAGAGGCAACATTGTTGAGCTGTCATTTTATTAAATTCAGTATCTACAGTAGTCTTTATTCACATTTACATTATTAGCAGACCATCATATTTAATAAAAACAATTATGTGATGCTGCAGTGTTACCTCCACTCTCTCTTCTCTTAAGTGAGTGCGCTGTGCGAGTTTCTCTCTTGTGTTCACATCTGGGTACTGGTTCTGCAGGAACAGCTCCTCCAGTGCGTCCAGCTGTTCCTCGGTGAAAATGGTCCGGTGACGCCGGGTTCGCCTCTGTTGACTGGGTGACTGCTCCTCCCTGTGAGTGTCTCCCAGCCTGCACGAATCTGAGAGGATTGCTGGGTTCCAGCCATACTGACAAGCTGCAGGGAGGAGGTCTGATTTAAGGTTGGGGGAGCAGAATCAAGCTCAACCACAGACAAAAGCGGAAGGTGTGGTCCTACCTTCGTGGATGAAGTCAGGCTGGAGTATGTCAGCACAGTGGGAGCAGTAGCAGCAGCACAGGCATGCATGATGAACCGCCTCTGTTTGGCCTCCAGCAGGACTCACTGTCTTCTCTTTTAAGCCAAGACCACTCGCTCTGTAGGACTGTTTATCTCCACTCCTGCTCGGATATTTCAGGATGTTCTCAATAGTAAAGGGGAACTTCTGCCTCTCCATCTTGATCAGTCCACCTCCAAAGAGGTTTCAGTGAAAGCTCAAAAGCAGTGGTGATCACAGGTTATTGTGACACACACACAGAGGACTTTTCGAGCCTCAGTTGCTCTTCTCCTTCTCCTTCTTCTCTTTACAGCAGCGTGTCAAGCCCTTATAGTGAAATTGGGAGGCCAAAAAAAAAGAAGTAAAACCATAATCCCCCCCTATGGACCAGACACATAAAAACGGTTGAAACTTAATTCCTTGCTAATCTGGGCAGTTTTGTGAAGAGGTTAGGGAGGACGGCAGATTCAGTTAATCTCGCCTCATTCCTTTCTTCAAAAGAAATCAGATTTCGCTGCATAAAATGAGAAGTGGAGAGCTCCTAAGATCCTTATTGTTAAGGTTTTAGAGGAAAGGGGATTTCTTGGTATTAGAAACCTGGATTTAAAGATGAGCGTTCTTGGTGTGGCCACAGACTTGTGTATGCTGAGTCTGAGGATTAGTTCTTCAAATTCACTTCATAATGTCGCTTCCACGTATAGCCCTGTCAACAAACGATCCTGCATAAATTGGTATATTTATTTACACAAGCTGGGGCTACACTGTCAACAACAATGCACACTTAAAGTGATTACAAAGTGATTAGGGCGCTGCAGATGATGGGGTGACTCATTTGGCCCGTGTATGTTTGCACACAGAGAGAGAAAATTCAGAGATATGGATCCATCCCAGTCGTTTGTATTCACGATCGTGCATCATGTGTCTTATCTTTGTGCTGCAGTCTTTTCAGTCTGACTTTTCTGACAATGTGTGCAGTTGAGGTAAAGCTCTTACAGGTTAAATTCAGCCCCCCCACCACCACCACCTCCAACCCCGACAAATCCTGTGATTTCATAGAAGGCAATACACCTTTTTTTCCCCCCTCCCAGAGAATTAATGGATTTCCACAATCTGTCCTAAGCTCCCTTTATAAGCGCTTTTTGAAAACAGATAACAATAAACACCATCTCATCCTTTTCACTCGGGTTTAATAGCATCCAGATTGTTGATGTATAGTTTGCGCAGAAAGTGAGATCCTTATCTGCAGTTATTGTGGTTCTCAATAGAAGGAATTGTACTATATCCATGTTGGTTCAAACAGTTCAAAATTCATTACTGGGGATTACAACAATAAAGATCCATTTTATTGTTGTAAGCAATATTTGGTACAAGGAGTAAAAGAGAAAAGAACCACAGCCGATGGGTGGCAGATGAATTCTTTTCCGCATTTTTAGGAGATTCAAAAATAGTATAAAACTCTTTGTCTTAAGGAAAAATCTTGCTTGATATGCTGGAATTTATTACATTGAATATCACATGAATTGTACAATGTATTTTTAAAAGTGTTTTATAAATAAAGTATGTTGGTATGGTATTATAAGGTAGTTGTGAATGAATAACTGTTCAAAATAATAATTTCATAATCATAATCATTAAAATGGACCTTGGCTCAGCACCTCTGTCAACATTCTTCTGATTGGCTGCCTCTACAATACACAGGTGGACAGGTTGACTATCTCCAGTGCAGAAGGTCTGCAGAAGTCTGGGGAGGATGTATCTACACAGCATCAGATAGTAGTCTGTAGGATGGAAATCAACAAGAGGAAGCGAGTGAAGGCAGAGGCAAGGATTAAATAGTGGAGGTTGAAAAAAGTAGAATGTTGTGCAGATAACAGATAACTGTTAAAGTGCTGAAGGAAACTGGCAAGAAGGCTTTTGCTGTATCCTCTGGGCAGAAAAGCAAGAGACTTGGTTGTGAAAATACAGGAAAGTATTTAAAGGAAGGAGTTGGCAAAGAAAAAGTGGGATAATCGAAGAGATGAAGAGAGGAGGAAGGGGTACCAGGAGGCTAGGCGTATAGCAGCAAAGAGACAAGAAAAAGGCTTTCAAAGAGTTATATTTGAGGCTGGACACTAAGGAAGAAGAAAAGGACTCATGAGAGATTGAACTGATGGTCAGGGTGATTAAGGACAGAGATGGAAATACACAAAAAAGTGAAGAGAGTGAAGGTGAAGAAGCAAAACATAATATGTGTGTCAGTGAGAGGAAGATGGGTGTAACAGTGAAGATGCAAGGAAGAGAGGTAGTGAAGGTGAAATATCAGGCTGTACCTGGGCTCAGTCATCCAAACCAGTGGACAGAGCACAACAGAGGTGAAGAAGAGGGTGCAGGAGGGTGGACCGAGAGGACACGAGTGTTAGGGGTGATTTGTGACGGAAGGATAACAGCAATAATGAAAGGATGATTAGACGACAGTGAGACCTGCTGTGATGTATGGTTCGGAGACGATGGCACTAACAATAAGACGGGAGGTGGATCTGAAGGTGGAAGAGCTGGATGCTAAGATTGTCAGTGGGAGTTATAGAGGCAAGGTTGAGATGGTTTGGACATTTGGAGAGGAGAGATAGAGGAAAAGAGGAAAACCTTAGAGCAGATTCATGGATGTAGTGAAGCAGGACATGCAGTGGGTTGGTGTGACAGAGGAGGAGGCTGGGGAGACGATGAGATGAAGGCAGATGAACCCTAAAGGGAGCAGCTGAAAGAAGAGAAGAAGACGACACTGTCTGTGTTTTATGAGAAGACTGAATAAATAAACTAAATGAGGTGGAGGGTGAATGAGACACTGTAATCATTATAATAACTTCTTTTTTGTTGTGTGACACTGCATTTGAAAGACAGAGCCTGGAAAATATTAGTTGCCACACAGAATGTTGATTTGCTTGGATGCTTCTGAGCATGTGCGCTCTTTAGGGTTACGTGTCACGGTCTTATATTTTAAATGGCTATTCAGACAGAAAGCGCGTGGGCGGAAAAAATGAGAAGTTTAAAGGACACAAATCAAATCAGTGCACATCAGACAGGAGACACTGGATTATAAATACACCCACACACGGACTGTTGATAAACGAGCAGGGAGCTGTGCAAGGCAGCAGAACGCTGACGTGTGAAAATGCTCAGCTTCTCTGCTTGGTGCTTGGTGTTTGGACCCAGGCCCAATACCTCCTGCAGAAACAGAGATTGAATCAGGGCGACCGGGGGATCACACCCTCCTACTCTTTCTGTTTCCTCCTGAACTTGTGCAGAAAAAAAAAAAACTGTAGACATAATGCACCAACAGGGAGGAGGAATCTGGAGTACCACTCCATTGTTGCATAAAGTATTTTTTAATTGCATTGCACAATGTTTTTCTTTATTGTGTTTTTAAAAAATATATATTATATCCTCTCAAGGACCTGAAGTGGGATCTGGTGTTTAGTTTGTTTTGCTTCAAAATCATGGCGCAAGACTGAGCTTGCAAGAAAAAGATGGAATCAAAAAGGGAGTAACAGGGAAAAATTGCGCAATTTCTTTTTTTGGTCTGCTTTTTTCATTCTGCAGCTCAGGTTATAGAGGCTCGCTTCCTCTTCACACTCATATTTACAATTTTATTCATTTCCCAAAAAATAAATAACAGCTAAACAGACAAAAAACACATTAAACAAATTAAAGATTCGATTTGTATCATTTTCATTTCATTTCACTGACAGCTCAAATGCACACATAAACAAAGACTTCAAGAGGTTTGTGCAGATGTTCTGCTCTTTATCACCTTTTTAATTTTTTTTTTTTTAAAGGAGTGCACACGTCACTGTGGATTGATCGACACAGGCCCTTAAAAGGCCTTTTCAAGCTTTTTCCAGTCACTTCTGAGGACCTGTGAAAGCTGTTGTGTTAGATGTGCACTTTGAATTTAATCATACTCTGTGTGCGTTCATGTAGGGGGAGGGACGCCCCTCCAGCCCATGCTTCCAGTTTCACCTCTTACATTTGGGACACTTGACTTCAGCAGTTGGAGAAATCTGTAGCACAGGGGTTTTGGTTCACTTAATATTTTTTTTTAGCCCTGCACCTTAATTGATTACTCGTGTACTCAATAAAGATATGAGAATAAAAGCACTGAGTACATTATTGATTGTGTTTGTCTATAACTGTGACTTAGATGAAGATCTGACAACGTTCAGTAATAAATGCAGAAATCCTGTAGGTTATATGCCAGGGTTTCCTTACCTTTTTGACTTTTGACTCCTTAAAATGAAATAAAGTCTACTTGAGACCCCCAATCACAGGTTAACCTGTAGAGATTAAATAATGAATGAAATGTGTCTTTAATTAATAAAATATTAGGTGATTAGCTCCCAACAAACTAAACAAAGGGCACTTCTAATCTCCCACGCTAATCTGAAATCCGTGTATGTATGACTTAAAACATAAATACACATAAATCCTACATGTACAGTTTTACAGTATATTTGAATGCAACTTTTCCAGCTAGGTAAATATTGTAAGCCAGAAATTAAGCTAACAAAAGCTCCGAGGACTGCCTTCCCACAGAGTCAGCCGGCATCTTTCCTGCCTTTATTGTAGCTGCATTTTCTTTTCTTTGTGGAAGTAGCTTGTTGCTTTGTACTGTGTCAACATTTCCTCTCTTGGGAGCTGTTTAGGTGCAGGAAAAGTGGCGAATGTTAACATGCACTTGACCCACAATGGCAGTCTTTTGTGCTTTCTTCATAACCACTTTAGAAAAGTGTGTGCCCTGCAGTGTTGACTTCTGAATACTAGAGGTAGTCTTCATGTGGTAAACTGTCTTAACTAGATTGTTGATTTGCGTATCTGTGGTTTTGCATATTTTTCTCTTCCAGGTGTTGTGCTTTTCTAATTATGTTCTATCATTTTATTATATTCTCTTCCCTTTTCTTTTTTCTTCCAGACTTTTCCCCCAATGTGCCAGCTTTGATATTGTTATAATACACATTAATACACATTAACCAAGTAATAATAATCATGACAATTATATATACATATATATATATACATATATACATACATACATACATACATATACATATATATACATATACATATATATACATATACATATATATACATATATATACATATACATATATATACATATATATATACATATATATA